>NC_056733.1:1422957551-1423249846 GCF_019279795.1 Protopterus annectens | reverse complement strand
CTTGGATTCTATTTTCCATGTCATTCACAGCTTCTTCTATGCCTGTCATCTGGATCTTCTGTTGTTGCAGGTCTATATGTAACAAATCTATTTGTTTTGTAGTTTTCTATGAAAGGTATCTATTTTAGTATCCATTTTATCCATCTTAGCAGTAAGTTGCTGGATTATAGTTATCAGAGACTGAAGTTCTTTCTTGATGCTGGAGTCTTGAGAATTTGTCTTACTGGAACTCATTTCAGACTGATAAACTGACAGGAAAATTTCAAAGTGATTTCTGACAGGAATATTGTTAAAATGTCCTTTCTTTTTTAGATATAGTTCAAGAACTATATAAAACAAACATATTTAGAAAGAAAATTACTTCAAAAATTAATTTTTTAAGTAATTAATTCCTGTCAGTGTAATGAAATTGGTGGAGCTGAAGAAATCTGCTGCTATCCTGTGTTCATCCTTGGCCACGCCCCCCTAAACTTTGTAATCCTGAGTGTCTTTTATTTTTATTTTACATTGTTCATACTCTGTAACTGTTTGGAGCTTTTCTCCCCAGGACTCCGCTGAAAAAAGGACACTAGCTGTCAAGCCAGACCATCCTGGTAAACAAATGTTAAATAAGTAAATAAATATCACAAAGAGGAAATGTAGAAAGGAAGATTAGTAAAATAAAAGTTAAAGAAATACAAGCTGAAGTTATGGAATACCTGCAAAGTGAAGGATTTGTTTTAGAAGGTCTAATACAGGTTATATCACAGCATGATGGAAGGAGTCCCCAAAGTAAGAAGAAACAGGAAGATCAGGAGACATCTGAAGAAGAAATACAGACATGGGAAAGAAAGAGATTTAATATGGTGTAATATTTATGCAAAGGAGAAAGTAAAATGAATCAATACAAAAAGAGCAACACCAAAGATATTTGAAGATAAATACAGGCAAAGGAATCTGGACATGTAAAGCTTTACAATACAAAAAATATGAAGACAAAGAGGAAAAGTAGAAAAGAAGATTATCAATGGAGAAGTTAAAGAAATAGAAACTGAGGTTATGGAGTACCTGCGAAGTGAAGGATTCAGTGCAGAAAATCTAACTCAGAAAGCACCACAGCAGGATAGAGCAAATAGACCTCCAAATTAAGGAGAAACTAGTAGAACAGGAAGCAACTTAGCAGTTGCCATATTAAGATATTTTGGAGTATTCCACACGAAAGCAGTATAAACATTCACTTGAAGCTGGAGAGCAAGGGAAGGAACTGGAAACTGTGGCAACTCTGACACACTCAATGTTAAGGAGTGATAGGCCAGTGAGTTCCCGTATGACAGAACAATGGATGACACAGGATGAAACTGAAGTGAATGTGCCACAGGAAGATGCTATACAGCTCTCTATAGAATGTCCACAGGAAACGGAGAACAAAAATGTGCCCTTAGTTTACAGGAAAATGATCTAAGAGAAGAGTTGCTTGATTTAATAGAGATAGATAGACATATTAAGATCAATGAAAGAAATAGACTGCAGAAGGTCAATAAAACCCAAAAAGTCAGAAGTCTGATAAAACAAATGAATACAGTAATTAGGACTTCTCATAGAGATCCATGCAATATAATAGAAGTAAACAGGCTATATTACTTTGCAGCTAAATTAATAACAGATAAAATTCTACCACAAGAACATATGATATTAAGGGAAAGGAAGGGGAGAAACATCATGGAAGTATCAAACAGAGGAAACTATAAAGCAATTAAGACAAGAAGTGTCACTGTTAGAAGAAAAACAGAAGAGGGTACAGATCAACAAAACTACTCAGAAAGATAGATGTGATAAAAGCAACATAGTGTTATAACGGATCAGGATCTATCATGCACTATTGCAAATAATAAACTAAAAATCTCAGCACTGGCAGAAAAACTTAGAAGATAGACAGATAAATATAAAGGAAAAGTACAAAATAAGCAATTTACTGATGACCTTAAAAAGTTCTATAGAGAATTGGGAAACAAGGTAAAAGGAAATGAAAGACCACCCAAAGAAGAAGAAATAGATACATTTTGGAGAAATATCTATGGAGATCCTGTGGAACATAACAAAGATGCAGCAGCTGGAGAGGCCACAAAAGTTCCTCACCAAAAGGATAAAGGGTCTCAAACATCTGTCCTATGCTGCCGACTGCTGAAGAACTCCAGCTCTATTCAGTCGCTTACACATGCTCAGAGAGTGACCTTTGCCACATATACAAGGCCAAACCCAGATTTGATGAATAGATCCGGTCAGACCACAGGCCGGAGACTTAAACCTCGACTTTGACGACTAGTAATATGCGATGCTGGATAATTCATCTTAGAAAGACCTATCTCCCCTATGAATAATAATCCGGTATATGCAAGAGGCAGCACCTAAAGGGGTGGTGTAAGCCACAAAACTATGGCTAGGCTGGCTTAAATGCCCTCCTAAATGGATAGAAGAAAAAAGAGAAAGAATAAGAAGCTCAAAGGTACAGGCTATGGAATGGGATGAAGTAATGGCCAGAGAGATTGAGATAAAGTTAAGAAACACCTCCAACTGGAAAACACCAGGCCCAGATGCAGTACCTAACTTCTGCTAAAAATATTAACATCTTTGCATGAAGATTTAGCCATGAGTAAGAACTTTTTATATGTGCACCCCAAACAGACACCAACCTTGTTAGCAACAGGAAAAGCAATGCTCCTAATTAAGAGTGAACCTGCAAGTTATCCTAAATATTATAGATCAATAACTTGTCTTCCAATGACATATAAATTATACACCAGAATTGATGCCAACAGAGTTTATAGTCATTTAAAAAAAATTCAATCAAGGTACTAGAACAAAAGGGTAATAAAAGAAAGTCATATGGAACAAAGGATTATCTGTTGCTAAATAAAGTCATAATGGAGAACTGTAAAAAGGGGAAGAATCTAACTATGGCATGGATTGACAAAGCTTTTGATAGTATCCCACATTCATGGATAAACGAGTGCTTAAAATGCACAAGATACACCCTACACTGATCAATTACATTACAGTGACCATGAAACAGTGGCAGACAACTTTGCAATTAAGCCATGATAAAGGACAAATTATTATTCCAGGGATAAAAATTCAAAGGAGGATATTCCAGGGTGACTCCCTGTCACCGCTGCTATTTCCAACTTGCCCTTAACCTTTAAGCTGTCTACTTAACAGATTAGGCTATGACTATAATTTGGCTCTTAGAAAACAGCAAAATGTAAAGACCTCTTATCTTCTCTTTGTTGATGATTTAAAACTGTATAGCTCATCAGATGAGGAATTGAAAGCACAACTGCAAGTAGTCAAAACTTTTAGATGATATAAGAATGTCATTTGGTCTTGATAAATGTGCAAAAGCAACCTTTAAAGTGAGAAAACTGCAGCGCCAAGAAAACATCAGTTTGGGACAAGAATGTGATATAAAAGAACTTGAGCAAGAGGGAATGTTTGGGAATTGATGAAGGATCAACAATAAAACATGAACAAATGCAAATAAAACTTAATAAGAAATATTTTAGAAGACTAAAATTAATCCAGAAAACAGCATTGACATCTAGGAACAACATTCAAGCTATGAACCAATTTTCTCTTCCTGTCCTAGCTTACAGTTTTGGAGTGATTGACTGGCCTCAAAACATGTTGGATAGATTAGACAGAAAAACAAGAAGGATGTTTCAGGCTCACCAAATGATTTATAAAAATCAGTGCATACCAAGATTATATATTCCCCATATTGAAGGTAGTATGGGCCTCCTTGAAATTTATTACATGCATAGATCTGCAACTGTGGGACTGCACACATATCTGTTGATCTCACAAGACCCAAACATAGTGAAAGTTTTGAAACATGAGGAGAATAAATCTAAGATGACTTCTCTGTTTAGTCTAGCAGAAGCATATTGCATCAAGCAGGAATGGAAATCAAACCAGAAGTAGATAAAAATCAGGCATCAACTAAATGTGCCAAAAAACAAAAGAAAGAATATAAGATGAAGTATAAGATGAGAAGGCAAGAAATGTGGAAAATGCATAAATATAGTTGCAAGTATAGAAAACTTCTGGAAGAACCGCATGTTGATCTGAATCGAATGCAGGAATGGTTAAGGAGAAGTGAATTCAAAACAAAAGTTGAAAGATTAATATTGGCGGCCCAAGATAGTGGGCTATGTACACGTTGGTTTACAAAGTCCACTGAACATGTGGGAGAAACAGACAAATGTAGGTTTTATAAAACAGAGTTGTAAACAGTCTCACACCTTGTTGCTGGTTGTGACATACTAATGGCAGAAGGATTGTATACTGAAAGCACAATAATGTGGCAAGACTGTTGCAATGGGGATTGTGCAAGTATTATGGTACTGAAGTGGCTGAAAAATACTGGAAACATGAACCACAAAGCATCATAGAAAATGATAAAGTCTACATCACATGGGATCACCCATTACCAACAGTTCAAAAGATAGATGTGAGAAAACCAGATATAGTGGTCTATGAAAAGAAGACAAAAGTAGCATTGATCATTGAAATTGCTACACCCAGTGACTACAGTGTCTTGCATACAGAGAAACACAAAGTCATAAAATATCAAGATTTGCAGGCAGAAATGAGAGCAATGTGAAAGAAAGATACCTAGACAGTTCCAATAGCAGTAGGAGCGATGGATCTTTTAAAAAAAGAATCTACAATGATTTTAAGCTATGTTACCAATACATGTAAACCCATATGAATTTCAAACGGAGCCATTACT
The DNA here is from genome assembly GCF_019279795.1 of Protopterus annectens. Classification (NCBI taxonomy): domain Eukaryota; kingdom Metazoa; phylum Chordata; order Ceratodontiformes; family Protopteridae; genus Protopterus; species Protopterus annectens. Next base: position 1,423,245,078 of record NC_056733.1, on the reverse strand, counting down.
GGGCACATTGCAGCTGCTGCAAAGAGCACTTTTGCTTGACATCAAAGATTGAAACAATACTAATTTCATGAACTTTAATCATACTTTGACTTGGGAATGTGGTCCATTCCTGTCATGGTATTAGAAACACAAACAATCTGGAGAAATTGAAAAAGAGAGACATCCTAGGATATTATTAGGGCCCATCAAAGCAGTGTTCTTGGTCTTAGAGAGCAAGTGAGAACTTGCCCCCTAGTAATAGTTGGTAGAGAAATGGTGGGAAATTAATTATCTGTAATTTCTGATGTGGTTTAAATAAGAGGCAGCCTCCTATGATTCATTTATTTTGGTTAGTATTTGTGGATGAGAGAAAAAGGCACATCCCAGATAGCTGGAGAATAAGCATAATAATGTCAATGTACAAGAACAAAGGAGACATTTACAACTGGGAGCTGTATGCAGGTATCAAACTCCTGACACACTGTTTGAAGTTCTTGAGAGGGTGCTTGATAAATGAATATACAGAGTAACAGAAAAGTAAGAATGGAGACGACCAGTTCAAGTTCAGATCAGGATGCAGCACACCTAACCCAGTGTTTGCAGTGAGAGAGATAACTGAAAAGAACCTAGAGATATGGAAAGAGTCCAACTGGGATTTCCTAGACATGAAGAAATCATATGATATGGGCCAAAAAAGGCTAATTTGGGGATTCCTGTGATGGTTTGAATTCCCAGAAACACTGGTAGCATTAGTGCAGGCTGTGTACAAGGACCCAAAGACACAAGTACGAACAGTGTTTGGACTCACAGAGGGCTCCTGATGGAAGTGGGTGTGCATCACAGTTCAGCTCTGACCCCACTGCTGTTCATACTGGTGACAGTCTGCATTAGCAAACAGGTTGGTGGGGATAGATCAAAAAAGTTGCTGTATACAGACAATGTAGCATTACAAGCAAACTCTGAATAAGAACTCCAACAAAGGATTGGAGAATGGAATGCAAAACTGAAGGCATACAGGATTAAACTAAGTACAAATAAGACAGCTGTAATGGCAACAGATGGGGGAAATCAGAAGAAGTTGAGAATGAGACAGAAGGGAAAATAGTGGAACAAGTCAACTGCTTCAAGTACCTGAGAGGGGCGGTTGAGGAGAAGGGAAGTCTGAATGAGGAGGTAAAAGCTAGAACTAGAGGAGCTGCAGGCAACTAACACAGAGTGCCAGGGGTAGAGTATGCCAGAAGAATGTCAAAGAAGCTGAAAATAAGGTGTACAAAACACTGGTGAGAGCAGTACTACTGTATAGTACAGAAATGTGGGCAGTAAAGACAGAGCAGTTCAGGAAGATAGAGATGATGGAGATGAAGTGCCTGACATGGGTGGTAGGATACACATTGTGGGACAGATGAAGAAATGACAACCTCAGAGCAGAAGTTTAAGTAGTTCCAATTGCAGAGAAGGTCATAGCAAACAGATTATGGTGGTTTGCGCACTTGTGCAAGAAAGCAGAAGACAATCTGGTAAAGAAGATTTGGGACAGAAAGAAAGAAGGCAAGAATAAATGAGGGCATCCAGCAAAAAGGTGAATGGATTGTGTGAGAGAAGACCTGAGACAGTCAAGCATGACTGTTGAAAAAAGTTGGAGAGTAGCAATGAATGGAGAGAGATGGAGACAGCTGATGTGACACCCTGACCCCATGTAGAAAAATGGGAAGAATGTGGTTGATGATGATGATTTGTATATGAGTACAAAGTTAGATTACTAGAAGTTTAGGGGTTGTGAGTAAGTTTCAACCAGGTTTTATAAATAATAACAATATCCCATTAGTTATATAGGATCCAGGTATGGATACAGTCGGCTTTATTATTGATTATACCACAATTAAGAGGGAAAGATTTTAGTCTCTTGTGGGGGAAGAGGGTGCTGAAGCTGAAGGCTTGAAAAGTGAAGTGATTTGGAATAGCACTGTATTATTTGTTTTATTTTATTTATTGATATTTGTTTACAGTACACTGATCTCAATGGAGAATTTGTAGGCACAGCCTGGGTGAACAGGATCACATGAAAAATGAATAAAACAGAATTTCACATACAGGGATATGGTATAAAACACACATATTTACAGACACAAGACTATGCTGCAATATTTAGTTCAAGAAGCAGTTTACAATATCAAAACATGGATGTAAAAATGCAATTATGCTAGCAGAACATTTTGGATAAGACATATCAATAGTGACTGAAATGGCTTATGCTACCAGGATAGCAGTATATCATTACATAGAGAGGTATGCAGAAATTAGAAGAGGCAAGTAAGAAGAGCTGCATGAAAGGATACCATGGGCAGAAAACAGATTTGTAGAGAGTGAGGCAAGCAGAGGGAAGAGGAGTAGAAAGGAGAGAAGTGAGACAGATGCAAACAAAAGAGGGAAGTACAATGAATGAGAGGCAGTAAGTTAGGCAATGTCAAGATGAGATAATGAAGGATGAAATGGAAATAAAGGGGTGTGTGACAGCTGCGAGTTTCATGTAACGTGACCTGTGTGAGTGAAACTGCACTTCGTTTAGGTGAAGAGGTGTTCCCTAAGCTGTTGTCTGAAGTCTGAGTACTTTTGGATCTCTCTCACTGAGAGGAATGGAATCCTATAGTTTAGGTGCTAGGATGGAGAATGCATGGTCAGTGCAATGAAGTTTAGCTTTTGGAGTCAGTAAGGTGGACAGTGGACTGAGATTGACAGATACCCCTGAATACTATATAGTGGTCCATGGTGTGGGTCAGCATGTTCTAAAAAATGGAATATAATAGATGTTTTGTAGATGTGATGTAGGAGAATGTGGGCCTGTTAAGTCATTGAAATAGTTTGGAGAAGAATTTGTTGGGGGGAATAAAAGCTAGATGAAGGACTGTAGGCAAAATGTGGAAAGTGTGCTTTAATGAAGATTTAATGAACATTATGCTAGTGTTTATACATGTTCTGTAGCTTTTAGATTTTATTCATGACTTAATTACTTAACTAATTGAATACTCGCTTTTTAGACAGGTTGATTATTTAAATGGCAAACACTGCATGTACTTTTATGTTCTGATGAAGTCCTGAGTGGAAGGGATGAAAGAGCTTAACATTTTTCAATAAAGTCTGTTTTCTGGAGTGAATGATTTACAAGAGTTTGTTGCCATGTTGAACTATAATCGCAAGTTAAACTAAGACGTTTGCTGGTGATTTCATGAACCCTTGCTGTTTTTATGTCCTATTTGTAAGCCATACAGCTATCTTCTTATCAAGAGTACATCAATACCTAGTTGTCCTAAATTGATCAGAGTTTTATGTACGGCTTTGTCAAATGTTGAAGTTAAGTCTAAGTAAATTACATCACAGCACAATTTTTCATTCATAGCTGTTATAATATTGTTGCAGAATATCATGTTACAGGTGGTAATAGATCTATTTTCAACATATGCATGCTGACATATGGTTTCAAGTCCTAACCTTTCTAATTCTGACAATAATTTATCCAATAGTACCATATCAATTATTTTTTCACAGCATGAAAGGAAACTTAAGGGAATGTATGACTCTGGGTTGGTCCTACTCCACTATCCCTTAAAGACAGGTTTAACAAGTGCATGTCTCCAGTCTTGAGGAATTTCCCCGTATTTATACAACCTAGTAAATAATAAATATAATAGAACTGTAAGTTCTTGCTGAAGTGTTGCATAGTTCCTTTTCAATCTAATTAATTTTAATTTCAGTATCTTAGGTTCCCTGGATGTCACTAGGACAATTTATCATCCCCTTTGTGGAGCCAAACTGCTTTGTGTAAGATTTTGTAAATATATCTGTAATCTGTTGTGTCTGAGAATAAATTGCGTGCCTTCGTTGAAGGTTGAACGTCGAGCTGGCACCTCGGCGTTCATCAAAATCTACTGCCAATCATTAGCAGACCGGAGTTCTGCTGTGGCGACCCCTAACCAGGAAAAGCCGAAAGACAACAACAACACACAGTTTATCAATTTGTATGTATTTGTTCCTTCCACATCTTATACATCTATAAAATGATTTCCTATTATGCTCAATATCTTTATATACATTTTCATCAAATTTTTCTGGACCTTGTCTCACACTATGTTTAATTTGTCTGTGCAGCTTGTTTATTTAAGTTTTCAAAGTTGTAGTTCAACCTCTTTTCCATTTCTTTTATTTTTGTCTCTAACCTTAATCAAGTATCTTGTTCTTATGGAATTATGTCCCCTTCACATTGTATGCCTAGATCCTCATGTTAAACATATTTTTGATTTTTTGCATTCAAACAATTTCTCTTTCAAAACTTTTTACGTTCCTTCTGCACTTTTTCCACTGAATGCATCACTCCAATTAGTTTTACTCAGTGACTGTTTTATTTCCATATAATCTGTTATTAATCTTCTGTGCATCTGTTTAGATTTCAGTTTGGCTGAATTAGTAACAGTAACAAATTAACCTTTATAACTCCATGACCACTGCAAATCAACAATGGTAAAACTTGACATGATGTAAAAGTAATTTCTTTAGGAACACAGACAATGTCTAGCATGTTTCGTTTCTTGATAGGCTTTTTTACAGTCTGAAGCAGTTGTTCCTGAACATACACTGTAAATAATTTCCTTACTAATGTTTTTGAATCAATATTATTCCAGTTTGTTTCTGGTAAATTTAAGTCCCCAGATACTATTATTAATCCTTCCTGTGTTTCATGCAAGAAATGTATGAATTCCTCCTGGTCTTCTGCACTTGACTTTGTTTGTCTATACACTCCAACAATTATTATATGTTCCAGGGTTGTCATTATTGTCACATTTACATAGTCTATACTATTGGTGTTATCGCTGAACATGTAATAATCCAGATTTTTAAACTATCTTTAATTCCTATCATAACACCCCCACCTGATTTTTTTGTTAGAATATCTGTTACAGTAAAAATAATTTAAACTTTGACAGAACTGGTTTCCAGTAATTTTGCCCTTTACCATGTTTCACAAACAATAACATGAATCTTGTGGGAACATAGCACATTTTCCAATAAAAAAACGTCATTATTAATACTCCTAGCATCAACAATAATCAGAGATGCATCAAATGATGCTGTCGGTGAACTGTTAAATTTTTGACCTGGCAAAACTCTTGCCTTGTGTTTGTCAAATATTGCAAAATATCTGCTGCAAAAATCTCTTCCCCAGGCTTGACAAGCACACACCATCCTGTCTGAACACGTGTGTCCAAAACGGGTTCCTATCACGTAGTCGAACTTTTACAAGTTCGAACCACATATGGTCAAGACCATACATTCGAATTTGTAAAGGTTCGAGCATTTGAATGGAAATCTCTGTAAGTGAAGATTTCCATTCACTTCAATGTGGTGCGGGGCGCATCCCCCATGTGGGGGGTACAGGGGGCACAGCTCCCCTGCTTAAAACAAGTTTTTGTTTTGTGCGTTGTGTAGTTATTTTTTTTTTAGATACTCAAACGTCTGCAACTTTGAACATGATGTTTCGACCATTAGGTGTTCAGAGTTATGGAACTTCGACTATCCAATATAGACCCATCCAAAACTAAGCATGGATGCTCTATACATTTCTATATTTTTTCTTAAATGGAACATCTTTTTCATGTAGGTATTGCCCCAAAAAATCTTTTCATTCATAATGACCATCTGAGTCTTCTTTCTATATGTGACTTCTGAAAAAATAGGTCTTAACAGCTGTACAAGCTATGCTTTCAAAGTGGGCTGTAAGTTCAGTACTAACAGTCAGATAGTCCTTGCGGATGAGACTATTTGTACCAACATGAATAAAAACAGATTTGTACTTCCTTACCTTAAGGCATTCTAAGACCTTTGTCACATCCTCTATTTTAGCTCCTGGCAAGCATAACACCTATTTGATGTTTGTTATCTTCTCTGCAAATGTAACTATCAGTTCCTCTAATAATCTTCAAGTTCTAATTCAGTAATATTTGCTCTATCAGTTGTTACAAAGGAATGATCTTCACCATTAATCTTATTACCCCACTGTTGTCATTGCTTATTACATTTTCAAGCATACATTTCTCATCCATCTGCTTTGTACATCCACAGCTTGAGCCATGCTGTCAACATCTGTCTTTCTCCTCTTTTTTCCTACAGTAGTGTTCATCAATCCTTCCATGTTCAGTTTTGATTTCTTCCTTTTCACCTGCCCCTTGCTGCTTTTTTCTACCTTCTCTTTTTGAAAAATGATACCTTCTTCTGAAGACTGAAGCTTTCTGATAGGAAATGTTATATCATTCCCTGTAATCTGTATGTGACATACTAAAGCAGTGTCCTTTTTTAGCGTGTATTCTCTTTGCTTTAGAGACATTTGTCAGTTTCTTTTTCTTCCTTGTTATTTGTTGTGAATGTCTTCCTTTATATCTTTTTTATTTTCTTCTGCGTACTCTGAATCCTCAGATTGCTGAATACTTGTATCCAGAATTCCAAAGCTGTCATTGATATTATCTTGTTCAGCAGGGGTTGAGTGGTCTTTACAAACAATAGACACCTCCTTTCTTAGATGTGTTCCATTTGGTCTTTGCCTAACATTACTTATCTCATCTGTTCAGTCATTAATATATGTAACAACAGTTCTCCAAGCTATGCCAATTGCACAACTGCAATCGTCATCAGTAACCCCAGATTTACTAATAACGGTAAGCAGATCATCCAGCTTTTGACAACAGGAGCTTAGATCACCAGTGTTTTCAGGTGTTACCCTTAAAAATACATAGCATTTAATACACTGTACAAGATACTTGTGCTTTAGCAAATCATTAATGGCATATTCATTTAAGGAATACATTTTCAGCTGCAAATGAATAAAGAATTGTAACAAAATAAATTAATCAAAATCAGTTACCACAGAATTCAAAGAGAATTTAAATCAACTTCTATGAGAAAAATCACACAAACAATATAGAACTAAATATTAAATTAAGTACAGTAAAGTTCTTTCATGCTCATTTTGCGGTCTGAACGTGTGGAAGGCACTGTAGCGTTGCATGGCAGGGTGCTCTTCGCAGCCTTGAACCATGTCTCAGTGACTGCACTGACGTCAACATCTTCCAGGGTGAGGAGTGCTTCCAGGGAGTGCAGCTTCACATTTAGACTTCAAGCATTAAGCAGCAGAACCTTGAGTTTGCCTTGGGTGGATTTTTTTATGTCAGAAATGTTGTTTTGACATTGCCTAAAAAGGTACTATGGGGGAGGCAAGCACCTTTGCCAGTATTTGAAAGCCTAGAGAAGACAGATGCAGACCATCTCAGGCAAAGCAGCATGGCCTGTCAACCATGTCATCCCAGCCTGGGAGATACTGGATCCCTCTGGACTGAAACCAGAAGCTAAACCAATTGCTGAAGTCGATCATTTTTTGTTTATACTGTGATATCATCCTGAGAGAAGGTAGAATGCTGCTTAGGGCTAGGGTCATACCTGCCTGTGACACATAGTCTGAGAGTTTAGTCATGTCTATCTTCATATAGTCCAGAGAGGCACCTCTCAAGTCATTCACCCCAACATGAACTATGACCGAGTCATAACAGTACTTGCTGTTGAGTGACGTGAGTGCATACATGATCTGATGGATCCTGGCATCTGACAGACAGCTGACTGTGATCTTTGCCTTGTCCACCCTGGTGAGGGAAACATCTGTGTGTCTCACTTGTGGAGTCGCCTATGACCAGGAGATTTGGTTTAGAGGTGTTTTGCTTTAGGGGCTTATTTGTTGAGACACATTTGTATGTGTTATTATGTGTAGTGGTTTCTATTTGTGTAACAGTGTATGCACTTTGCTTACATTTGGGAGGTCTCTGAAATGTTGGTAGACTTCTAGTGAGTAGCTGCACATATGTGGGTCTATGTGTCATGTCTTTAGTTTGTGTGAGAGGTGAAGAGTGTGTACTGACAATCTGTTTGGTATCTGGTTTGTTGTTACATGAGCGAAGTGATTCCTGTTTCATAGTGTACTTAGATTTCTCACATAGGGTATTTGCTTGCTGTAGGAGTAAATGGCTGTAAGTATACATGAGGCAACTACTACATTGCCTCAGTATTCCCATGTCAATCAGGCTGGCTGGAGAAATGATGGAAACACTCTGTTCATTATAGCAGGTTTTTCCCAAATGAGCTATTAGGGAAGGCGTGGGCTAGATTGACCAGTTTTTCCTCTAGGACTATCAAGGGTTGTTAAACTGGGGGTTGTGGATGATAGGTGTGGCAGCACTTCTCAATGTGCAGCTAAGTTGCCTTTAGTGCAACAGAGAAGCTTGTGAGGGTTCCACTGACAGTTGTATTGGGAATAATTGTGTTTCAAGGTGTTTGTGTCTATATAACGCATCACTAACCCCGTTGCGAGCTGAGCATCAACAAGCAGAAACGAGACTTAAATACAGGTGAAATTAAACAGTTTTAAGGTAATCTACCAATAGGAAAATACACATTCAACCTTCCTCCAGTGATTCCCAACTCAGACAAGGTTGGATCCACACTCTTTTGCCACAAGGGTGCAGGGGTGTCTTTCTTAATGTAAGATGACTGGTTTAGTGCTCGAGTGTAACAAAAACTGGCAAGATTCAGCAGGTCTAAATCTAGACTATGATATCTAGACTGAAAATACAGTTGAAAATAAGTGCAGAAAATATACAGGCACTACAGTAAAAAAGAAGAAAAAAATGCAGTCATCAGATACAATGCAATTTAAAAAGTGCAATTGTTCCCCCAACATAAATAGACCAGGCTACTTCCCAGTGCACTAGATGGAAAATCCACTGACCTCTTGATGTAAAAACAAGTGCTTACTAGAGTGTAAGTATATCTAGAAAGTTAATTCAGATCAAGTAAATCAGTAGAACAGACAAAGAGAGGCAAAATGTGCATTTTCAATAAAAGTACAAGGGAAGGCAAATAAATAATTCAATATTATCAAAAGCAGTGTAGAAAGGGACAAGCTTATTAAGCTCAAATTACAGTAGGGATGGGCAGCTTAAAATCATGAAAGCAGCTCTATCAGTCACAGAGAAAAAAGTATAGATTTGCTTTCCTTACCCAGCAGGGAATCACTAGCAGTGCTTTAATTTGTGCAGGCTTGACATCTTTTCAGAAAAGACAAAGGGCCAGAAATTCACAGTGTATTTAAGTATCACTCAAGAGACAATTAACCAATGAAAAAACAAGTGAATTGTGCAGCCTAAATCTGTGCGTCACAAAGATTTACAGAGAGCTGATAAATGTTTTCCTAGATGTACCCGATGCCTACTACGAGAGTCTAGTTAGACGATGCATGAAAGAGTCGCTATAGATCTTCGAAGTACCAGCATCTAGAACCCTGAATGCTGATTGCTCTCCAGTTGGTAGCTATAACCAAAGAATGTAAGTGCTCTCTAACAGCTCATCTGTACTAAATTAGTGGGGCAGCCTTTTGTTCCCTGATGATTCTGAAACACTTTGTTATTAAACCAGACTAAATTGTGTGCAGTAATGCAACTGGATGAAACAAACATTTTACTGAAATGTAGATAATAAAATCCATTGATAGTTTGCTGATAATGAAATTGAACATGGTAATACTTGATTTGCACTTAAAATATAGTCATCAGCATTTTAAAACACTCACAAAAATTAAGGAAATACGAAGTCCAGATTCCACTTCATATTTAGCTGTCTTACTAATAATCTGCTGTGCGGTGGTGGTGCTGCGGTAGCGTTGTCGCCTCACAGTTAGACGTTGCACGTTCGATTCTCAGTCAGAGCGTCTTCTGTGTGTCGACATGCATGAATGGGCGTTCCTTTGTTAAAGGTTGTGCGTTAGGCCTGGCAAGCCAGTACGTAAAATCTACTGCCAATCATTAACGGACCAGAGTTCCGCTGTGGCGACCCCTAACCGGGAAAAGCTGAAAGACACAAACAAACTAATAATCTGCTGTGCTTTTTGTATTCATCTTAAAATGAAGTTATAATAAATAGAATAGAATACAAAAAAAATCTCAGAAATATTTATGAATATTGTTTCATAGAATGTCTGATGTAGCACATTATGATTGATGTAGGAATATGACACACATTGTGGTGTACTAAGAAACTCTAGAAGATCTTAAAATTATTTATATAACCAGTAAAGAAAGTTTCACAGAAAAATATTCTGGTATGATTGAAAATAACACCATGCCTTAAGAAAAAACAAATCTGTTCTACGAGGGTTTCTGTACACAAAAAAGGCTGACTTCTTTGACCGAGAGTAGTTTAATTATGAAATTCGCTCCAGAAAATATAATTTCAAGCTAAAACTGGAAACGTTCAGAGTAAATCTTGACTTGCATATGCATAACGCAATTATTATTATTTTTGCATTATTATAGTTGAAACATAAGCTTTAATGACATATAATTTTTACACCTGGCTGAGGCCATATGTAAAGAGCTCAGTTTTAGGTTACCTAATCTTCCTTCTTAAGCAAGCACATCAATAAATAGCTGAACTGTGTAATGTGTCTGTATTGCATTAATGAGTCACTTTTATAAGTATAATAAATATGGCAGTACCTCATCTGAAAGCATTATGTACAGCATGTGCCCACGTTTTAGGGCTGGCATGAAAAATGGAAATATTGCTTACTTTTTATCCATCCTGAATAAATACCATTATTTTGTAGCTTTAGTCCTCATATTTTCCTATAAGTTATCTTGGGCAATCAATTATCATGGGGCTTTGAGATCTAAAAGAACTAGGTCAAATGGGGTCCCAGGCAGGGCAATGAATAAGCCCCCCCCCCCCCGTGACACCCCCAGCCATTCCAGTATCCCATTACTTGGCTATTTCTCCCAAGTTACCATAAACACTATATGAACCTGTCAGTGTGCATACTGTTTTCTTCTTTACTTCTACAATGACTAGAGATTTTTAAAACTTTTATTTCAAACTTTATAGCACAGACACTGATTATCATTTGCTAAACAAAGCAATACAGTCTCACAGTGAAAACAGAGTTAACATGAACAGTAAACTTCTCTGCCCTTGAAATTCACATTCATCAAAACAGCACTGAAAACACATTCAAAGAAAATGGATCTGGTCAGTGGTGGATTAAGTTTACATTTGGGCTGTTTTCAAAGCATAGACCCCTTGCAAACATTTTTGGGCCATGCATACATGAATGTGTCCTTTGATGCAACATTCTCATTGTATTAAATTATATCTCTTATAATACAGCACCACTTGCTAGACTGTGTTTTAAATGTATAGGTTTGAACATTTTTTCGTAATCAGTGAAACAAAACATATGAACCAATAATGACAAAACTACCCATTACAGAACATTTGAACCACAAAAGGCCACTCAAACTTTTGTCATTACAATCCACCAATATCAGTCAATGTGCACAATCTCTCCAAAAGTATAAGTCATCTAAATAATTCCACATTAAAGAGATCTATAACTAATGAAGAGGTTGCTGCTGGCATGCAACTTCACATTTCAGTGTTTCATGTACAAATTCAGTGCCTGCTGCCATTGAAGAATAAATTGCCCATGTTACACTTAAAAAAATTGTTAAGTTGGTAATATTGTAATAGTGAATGACTGTCAAACCAGCAACAAGCTCATAGTTTCTAGGCATCTCATCCAAAGTAGGATACACTCAGGAGTGTAGCACCCCCATCTCCCACTTAAAGAACACTGCAATATCAGCACTCCATCTACATGGAGTGGGAGTAGAACCCACAGCCTTCTACACTAAAGGAAATTATGCTACCTGTTATGCTCCTAACAATGTTTTCAAATTTGATAGCACAAACATTGATGATGATTATTTGCTAAACAAAACAGTTACACATTGAAAACAGACTTGGCATGAGCAAGAGTAAACTTTTCTTTCCTTGAAATTCAACATTCCTTGAAAATGCACAGAAACTCAGTATTCTTTGAAAATGCATACAAAGTTAACATTCTTTGAAAATACAAAGAAACCCAACAGTCCTTGAAAATGCACTGGAACTCAACATTATTTGAAAATGCACTGAAACTCAACAATCCTTGAAAATACCCCTGCTAATGATAGTTTGGTAGCTGGTATAGAGTATTCAGGCTCTTATCTTCCTGTAATCATGGTACAGGGTCTAACTCATTCTGTTCACCAATTAAAATCCTCCACTCGCTCGTCTCTTACAAAGGAAATGGCAACTCTACATAACCACTTTAATGTTTAGGCAACTGTGTAGGTTGGCTATTAGTGCTAGATCTGGCTCTGAGTTCAAAAATCTCTTCTGTGCTGTATTACAATATCATTGACAGACTTTCAACAAAGTCTTCTGTGTATGAGTATGGCCTACTGTTTTCTGGATTTAAAACTTTATGACCACAATCCAAGTGGCCAAGCTGTTGACATCCTGACATATGACATGCTGCAACATAGATTGTGGTTTCAGTATACAGTATTCTCAGCATTTCTATGAATGATCATTAGAAGCTAATAAAACTGTCACTGTAGTCTGATATTTATGCATCATTTGAGTTTTATTGTACTGTATTTTGACAAAAATAACTTCAGAAAGAGTTCACATAATCAGATGATTTTTTTTTTTCTTTAATGGCATTTCCTTTGGTCATCTGAAAGACAGAAAAACATAATTTCATGTAGATGTTTTGACTTGAGAGAAACAGTAAGTAACAACAATCTGATTCATTTATGTGATATTAATGATTTGCTTCTACTGTCTTCTTACTCAGTACCTACCTACCATAAACAGAGCTGATTGCCCAAGTAGGAACACCAGTCCAAGGAACCCAAGAGGTAACCTGTACATTGACCTGTACATCCAGGAAGAAAAGGACTAGGGGGAAGGAGGGATGGAGTGAATGCTGCAGCAGTGAAGACAAGGACATCTACCATTATGATAAGATTTTACACAACTGTACTATGTCCTTACATTCACTGCTGCAGTATTCTTAACCTTTGGGAGAGTGCCAAAGCTCAAGAGGAAACTTGGGAGGGGGAAGGAGAAGAAGAGTCCCCTAAGAAGCCATGGAGAATGGCACTAGCAAAACCATCCCTAGTTCTAGAGATACCATCCAACTTGTAGTGTTTAGTAAAGGTATGCACAAAAGACCAGGTAGCTGCTTCAAAAATAGGATTAGTATCTAAACCCTTGACAAAAGCACCAAAAGAAGTCACCACTCTAGTAGAATGAGCCTTGACTGAAGAAGAAAGGCTCTTGCCATGAAAGGTGTAACAAAAGGAAATAACTTTAGAAATCCAAACATATAGTTAAATAGTTTGCTTGGATACAGCTAGACCCAGAGATCTAGGATGAAAAGAAACAAACAACTGATCAGATTTTTGAATAGCCTTAGTCTGATCCAAACAAATTCTGAGTTGCCTATGTGTATCCAAAGTATGCAGCACCCTCTCATTGTCAGACTGCGGAGAGGGGAGAAAGTAGGCAGATTAATAGACTGATTAAGGGAAAGCTCATTAACCACCTTAGGCATAAAGGAGGGATTAGTGCGCAAGGACACCTTGTCCTCATGAAAAATCAAAAAGGAGGACAAGCCATAAGGGTCTGCAACTCAGGCACCTGTCTGGCACAAGCAAGAGCTAAGAACAGTCTTCCAAGAACAATGTTTCAAGTAAGCCGAAACAGCAGATTCAAAATGAGCCTGAGTCACCTTCTCCAAAACAAAATTAAGATCCAAGGAGGTGGAACAGGCTTCCTGGGAGGTCTAATATTAAGGACACCTTTTAGAAAAATGTTAACCTCGCATCTAGAAACTAAAGGGGGAGATAAAGGCAGACAAGCAGAGGCAGCTGATAAGTGGGCCTTAATAGAAGAATAGGCCAAACCAGCATTGAGCAACTCACACAAATAAGAGAGACTCAAAGAACATCCACAGAAAGGGTGGGTTCAGATTATGAGACAGATAAGTAGGATTTCGAAGTAGTGGGTTTCCTGGCCTCCTGCAGGACTTGCAGCATGTCCTCAGAAAAAAAGATGTCTATGAGGGATCAAAACCTTATCACCCACAATGTCAGTTGAAGTGTGGACAGTTGGGGATGGATGAGAGATTCCTTGTTGTGTGTGATGAGATTCACCCTGTGGGGTAACTTGTGATGACTGTCCCTGGCTAGATGCAGAAGTAGAGGGAATCAGTTCTGTCATGGCCAAAAGGGAGTCACCAAAAAGATTTTGGAAGCATCCTGTTGAATCTTGAACAGGACTTTCAGAATGAGAGGGGGAGTGCATAAAGAAACATCCCCTTCCAAGAGAATGAAAGGGCATCCACCTTCCACACCAGAGGACCTAGGACTCTGGCACAAAACACAGGAAGCTGTCTGTTCAGAAGGGAGGCAAAAAGATCAACTTGATGAGTACCTCACTGGTGAATAATGTCCAGAAACACATTTATTTATTTATTTTATTTTATTTTATATTTGTTGACCGTGATAGTCCGACTGGATATCTGTCCATTTTCAGCAGAGGTGTGGGGAGAAAAGCTCCATAGATACATACAGAAAAACTGTTACATTAAACAAATTAAAGCACTGTTACAAATACAATACATAAGATAAAAGTTATTCATCCTGTCGTATATAAATCTGATTTGTTATAGAGTAACAATTAGGAAGCAATGTAGTGGTGGCCAAAAGACCTCTTTAGCATGTACTTATATTGCCAGAGTTAGTCAGCTATGAAAACAGAATTGCAGCAGATAGTAAACACAACCACAAGGCCTTCTATAGTTATGTAAAGAATCTCCATGGCAATACCCAGATTTGCTCTGAGCTACTGCACAATGGTATCTCCTATACCGAGCCAACAGATATTGCAAATATACTGGCAAACAGATTCAGTGATAACTTTACCCCTCTCTGCACCCAAAGGACAATCACAATACCAGTAGATTGCCAGGCACCCAGTATTACTGCTGCACAGGTTAAAACAGCACTGTCCAAGGCCAAGAATACAGCTTCTATGGGACCTGACAATTTCACTGGCTGTGTTCTACATGAACTACAGAGTGAACTGGCACCTCACCTGTGTGCCCTGTTCAATCACAGCCTCACCTCAGGCTTTCTCCCTACCGAATGGTGCACTGCTACAGTCATCCCTTTCCACAAAGGAGGAGTGACTACAGACCCCGGGAACTATCACTTCATTAGCCTGATGAGTCTGATATGTAAGCTATGGAATGCATCATCATCCACCTAATAAACAAGGTTATAGGGAATCTACAAATTCTGGATCCTATACAGTTTGGTTTTGTGAAGGGTAGATCATGCCTGCTCAACTTGGTTGACTTCTTTGAGTCAATCACCAGAGCTGTGGATGAAGGTAAGGTGGTTCATACAGCCTACCTTGATCTGGTCAAGGACTTTGATACCATTCCCCACTCAGGAATCATAGATGAACTTACTAAGCTAGGCATCAACCCCTATATCACTAGGTGGGTTGCAAACTGGCTCACAGATAGAACCCACAGTGTGAAAGTAGCTGACTCCAAGTCAGACTGCCGACCACTCACAAGTGGAGTCCCACAGGGTTCGGTCCTGGGTCCTCTCCTGTTTGGTATCTACTTCTCTGAAGTCCAGGCCAACACAAAGGGACTCTGGCTGACAAAGTTTGCAGATGATTGCAAGTTGGGAGCTATTATTAACTCCCCAAGTGATGCTGACATCCTACAGAAAGGACTCAGTGAGACCAATGACTGGTATCAGAACCATGGCCTTAAGCTCAATGCCAAAAAATGTGTCTTCATCCCCTTTGGGAAAAACCCAGTTCCCTTGAATTACCACATTGATGGTAGTCCACTGAACACAGAAGGCATTATAAGAGATCTGGGAACACAGGTCGACAGCAACCTCTCTTTTAACCACCACATTGCCACTGTGGTCAGAAAGTCCTTTTATGTGGCACATCTCATTACTAAGGGTTTTGCATCCAGGAAGAAAGAGGTCATTGTCTCTCAATACTCTTCCATCATTAGGCCAATCATTAAGTACAATGCCCCATTTGGCATATACCTCACTAGACACCTGCAACAACTGGAGTGGCCGCAAAAGTACCTCACAAAGAGGATCCTAGGCCTTAAACACTTGTCCTATATGGACAGACTCAAAAAACTCCAACTATTCTCTGTCTCATATCGCCTACTTAGAGGCGATCTCTGCTTAACTTACAAAGCCATGTCTGACCCAGCTCTGTTAGAAATGCTACATCTAAAGAAATCCCAATCCCTCCACACCACACGATCCAGAGACCTCAACCTCATTACCACAATCAACAGAACATGCTGGAGGGACAGGTTCATAACCCAGAGACTGCCCATGCTATGGAATAGACTTCCCATACATGTCAAGAAGAGCACCTCACTGGTCCTCTTCAAGAGAAATCTTGATGAGTGGATGGGAAATAGAAAATTCACCCCGTGGATCACTCCAGTGGCTCTGCTCGACAGACACACTAGGAACTAAGGTTGGGTGGCACGATGCCAGGGTAATCCTATGGGCTAGGCTTGTAAAGGCTCCAGGGCCATTAGCCTAGTACACACCTATGATCCTATGAACCTATGAAGTATTCAGTATGTTAGAACCAGAGAAAAACATGTTGCTTCAGTGATAGCTAGACAGTGAAAAAGGGTAGAGGAAGATCTTAGTGTTTGGATGTGAGTAAAAAAGAAAGACACAGAGAGAAATAAGATGCCAGTTAAGGACAGTATGCTGCATTTAAGAGTTTATAAATTAGGGAGTCCAGAAGCCGGATGTAGTGGGTTTGCTATGGGAAGCCACCATGTTTGTGTATATTGAACTTTGTATAACTGTGTCCTCAGGGCAGGGTGCTGATTTTAAGTCATTTCTGTAGTGTGTCTGGCTTAGGTGATGATAGGAAGTGCATATTAAATTGTAGCTATCGGTACACCAACACTAATAACTAATCTAAGTATAAGCTGCCAGGACTGCAAGGTCAGGAGGTGATTTTATATTAGAGCATGTGTGCATAATTCATAAAAAAATGAGATGATTAATTATAACCCAGATATTCAAGCAATTATAAGCAATGTTTTTATTTCAGTAAGGACATAATGGAGGTGCTACAATAGACAGCCATGACTGCTACTTATGCTGTGCGGAGAGCAAACGAGAAACACAGGTGAACTGTTATGCAATAAACAAATGATTGACTCATTGAGACACAATGTGTCTCGGGTGTGGCTGGTTCATTCCTCAAATGGGAGTGAACTGCTCTGCAATGTTCTCATGAATACCACTAAAGGTCAGTACCCTCTAGTATATACAATGGATATAAAAAGTGTACACACCCCTGTTAAAATGCCAGGTTTTTGTGATATAAAAAAATGAGACCACAATAAATCATTTCAAAACTTTTCCCACCTTTAATGTGACCTATAACCTGTACAATTCAACTGAAAAACAAATCTGTTAGGGGAAAAAATAAAAAATAAAAAACGTACAATACACTGGTTGCATAAGTGTGCACACCCTTAAACTAATAATTTGTTGTGTGTGCACAGCCTTAAACTAATACTTTGTTGAAGCATCTTTTGATTCACTGTAGTCTGTGAAAACAAATATTCGGTACATTATCCATAATGGTTAGAACACAGTTAGAGATTAACAAAGATAAAAAAAAATACTGTGTTATTTTGTGTGAGGCATAATCTGTAACCAATAACAAGTCTTATTACTTGGAAGGTACTCACTGAATAAATCTTGGTTGTTAGTAGTAATTCCATGGAACTACTAGATATGGGCACACTGATCACAAGACACAGACAAAAAGAATGCATAAATATAAACAAAGGAAATTAATATGGCTAAAATAGATAAAAATATATCAGGAACTAGCCAGCTCTAACAAGCAGAATTAATAGATGGACCCCACATAGATATAAATGTAAGCTAGTCATACATAAGCGATAAATGGATTTAAGCTAGTCATACATAAGCGATAAATGGATTTAAGCTAGTCGTACATAAGCGATAAATGGATTTAAGCTAGTCGTACATAAGCGATAAATGGATTTAAGCTAGTTGTACATAAGCGATAAATGGATTTAAGCTAGTCGTACATAAGCGAAAAATGGATACCTCAGAGTTAAACACTACTTCATTTTTTTTTTACAGAGCAGAACAATTACTATTTGAATGGTAGCATTTTAAAATAAATGTAAAATTAAAATTTCAAAATCTTTTTTTATTCAATTCTGAGCACTGAGCAAGAGTTTTTCAGAGAGTAATTACTAAAATAGCTGGTTTCCAGGAGCTATCGACCTTTTTAATTTATTACCCATTCACTGTCCTACAAGAATCTGTAAAAGACATGTCATCCTAAGCACATTTAGTTCAAAATGGCATAAAATTTGATTATCAATACAATGTAAATTACAGTCAGAAAATAGGATCTGAAAAAGTTCCTTAACCAGGATGAATGTCTTTATTCAATTTGAAAAAAGAGTCCAAAATTAAGGTCCCAGTAGTTTTAACCACAGAAGTATGGATTTACAACTAAAGTTCCTCTACAAACCAGATAATCCTAGACAGTTAAACTTCTTCACACACATGGTAAGCCAGCCCCACCCATTACAATTTATCATTACCTATTCTGGATAATCCAAAGTTATTCCACATCCATCAATCCAAATGGATAACTCATACCACCTTTTCGGGTCTATATTAGAACATCGAAGTTTTAAAACATTGAATGTTCTAATATGGACCCCAAAACAGCGAACGCTAAAAATAGCGAAGCTGCAGAATACCACATTTTTTTCCTAGGGAAAGAATTTGGTTGGCCGTTTCTGTGGCTTTGTTATTTCCAGCACTGTGGTGGAAAGTTACGGGTCAGGTTCAGGTAAGTGTGCGATTGTGTGGACGTTAGGGTTAGGGCGCGGGTTAGGTTAGTTAGGGTTAGGGCACGGGTGAGATGAGTGTGCGATAGTGACAGACATTAGGGTTAGGGTGGGGTAGGTGAGTTAGGGTTAGGGCGCGGGTCAGGTGAGTGTGCAATAGTGATGGACCTTAGGGTTAGGGTTTGGGTTAAGGTAAGTGGATAGATAGTAGTGTATGTACAGTTTAGTGCAGGGTAGATGTAGGATTTTAAGTGTATGTGTGTGGATTGCTGTTTTTTTGGTGTTCTTGTGTTGTGTGTGTGTTTCTCAGAATAGTGAATATTTTCCCAGGGAAAAATGTGCTGTTCCGGGTGTTCGAGATTTTAAGCTTTCGCTTAAAAGGGGTCAATGAATTAGTGTTTGCTTTTCTAAGCTTCTCTAATTTAATATAGACCCCACCTTTTCTACTATTTACACTAGAAATAGACACCAGTCCATCAGTCATGACAGAAAACATTCCGACAAACACATTACATAGCTCTGATGAGTACAAGTACCAAAGACCTTCCCCCACATTTAATAATTGACTGACAAGCTCAGCTTTGGGCCTTGTCAGTAAATAACCATTTTAGGAAACATGCTGAGATAATTATCTACTTGTATTAAATGGTGATTTTTTTCATCTAATAAAATTGTCATGGTCTATGAAATGCACAATTTCACACTGGTCACACAAGAGCAAATTTGGCAGCCAATAAGCAGCTCTAAAATGTACTAACATAGCTCTCTCTTGACAAAGAAACACAAGCAACTACTGTTATTAACTGTACAGTTAACATTTATATGAAAATATGACTACTGAGAAAAGCTAACAGTTCTAGTACCTGGTGTGAGTGATTACAAAACTCCCACATTTCAGAAAGGAGAACTAACACAGCAAATTTATAACACAGCCATGTAGGCCTCGCTGTCATAGGGCAGGCCATTTTAACTACATTCATTAAAGTAAAATAAACATGCATATTCTTTATAATAACAAACCAATGCAGTTTGTCAAAACAGACTAAATATACAGAAAATTAACAGAAAGAAGAAAAATGAAGAAACATTACACAACTGAAAAAAAACTCAAGTGCCTGTATAAAAATGCGAAGTGAAACAAATAACCCAGTGATATCCGCATTCACCTGTTGTAAAAATACTATATATTTAATCGTACCTAATAAAAAGTGGGTTTACCACCATGAGCTGAATAAAACTTTTTAATAAAGTTAAAATTAAATCTGACAAAAGGCAAAATCCTTTTCTCAAGAGTCCACAAAACAAAACGAGAACGAGATAAGCACTTTCAGCCGTAGCCTTTATCAGATCCTGTTTCGCTTAGCCAATTGCTCTCCTTTTAGAGCAATTTACTACCAGTCTCCATTCAGGCATTCGTCAGCACCTCTTTTCTCTACCTATGAAATAGCTTGTATTGCTGAACCAATTGCTCTCTCTTGAGAATAATTCACAGCCAATCACTCCTCATTTCTCTATCCATAGAACAACTTGAATAGCCCTTCCAATCAGCAACGGCACAAAGCCAAGTGTCCCCTTATCAATCAACGCAAAAGGGGATGTTAAACGCCATCTGTTTCCTAGGTTCCACACTCATTAGACCAATCATTCTCCTCCAAAGTAAGGCAGTGGCCAGTCCCATCATCTAACCACCAAAAAGCAACCAAGACTCCTTTTTCAGCTAACAATGAGGAAATTTGTGAAGTATCATCTTTGTTTCAAATAGGTTTACTGCACCAATCACTCTTACCATGGACTAAGTATCGGCCGATCTTTACTCAAAATTCTAGCCATCATCCTTCTAAATGTAAAATAAAATGCAAAATAAAGTAGGCCTCTTCTATTAAGTAATTTTAAAGGAGGTGCGTCCTCTCTTCAAGATAGAACAACAAAAAAACTCTCACTAGCTGCCAAAATGTAACAAAGCCTCTTTTGCAAAGCAGTACAGAGGAAATATGCAAAAGTCATCCTTGCTTTGAGTTCCATAGTTGCTAGGTCAATCACTTTCTCTACAGAATGAGCAATAGTGAGTCATTTCCCAGGCTTTTAGACAACATCCTTTCAGCTAGTCACAAAGTACAGATAAATAAAAACCAACTCCTTCTTCTAGCCAATTTTAAAGGGGAGCCGTCCCTTCAGAATAGGTTTTTGGTCCCAGTACACAATCTGCTCTCAGTTCTGTAATCCATTTAACTTCCGAGATCTCAGTTTTATTACACAAGTCATCCCCTCTCATCCCTTCTGACAGTTGCTCAAGACAAGTACCATAAATTTAAAGGCATGTTTTTCAACATTCCCTTTAACATGGCATGCTAAGGCATTAGTTTCTACTTGATTCCCAATGTCTTAATTAAATAATCTATTCATTTTGCCTATATAAAAGGCAGGGCAAGAAATGCAGATTGCCACATACACTAAATTCCTATTACTGCAATCTGCATGTCCATTAAAATAGTATATCTTGCCTGTAGACGGATGTGTGAAACTATTAGAAAGATGAACAGATGCACATGCCTTGCAATGGCCACATTGGAAGGTGCTCTTTCTATAAGCATGTTTGTTCCACTGCATATCTTCATCATGGCAAAGAAGTCTTTTTAAATTCTTTCTATTTTTAAAAAAAAAGCAAAGAGTTTCCCCTACAATTTTCTTAATGTTCTCATCAACTGTGAGAACAAGCCAATATTCCTTTTATATAGGCAAAATGATTGTGTACCAGAACTAAATGGAGTAGTTCCCTTAAAACCTATTCTGAAGGGACGGCCCCCCTTTAAAATCGGCTAGAAGGAGTTGGTTTTATTTATCTGTACTTTGTGACTAGCTGGAAGAATGTTGTCTAAAAGCCTGGGAAATGACTTGCTATTGCTCATTCTGTAGAGAAAGGGATTGATCCAGCAACTACGGAATTCAAATCAAGGATGACTTTTGCATATTTCCTCTGTACTGGTTGACAAAAGATGCTTGGTTATGCTTTGGCAGCTAGTGATAGTTTCTTTTGTTGTTCTCTCTTGAAGGGAGGACACTCCTCCTTTAAAATTAGTTAATAGAAGAGGCCTGCTTTATTTTGCATTTTATTTTACATTTAGAAGGATGATGACTAAAATTTTGAGTAAAGATCAGTTGATACTTAGTCCATGGTAAGAGTGATTGGTACAATAAACCTATTTCAAACAAAGATGACACTGCAAAAATTTCCTGATGATTAGCTGAAAAAGGAGTCTTGATTGCTTTTTTGTGGTAAGATGATGGGATTGGCTGCTGCCTTACCTTGGAGGAGAATGATTGGTCTAATGAGCGTGGAACCTAGGAAATGGATGACATTTAACATCCCCCTTTGTATTGATTGATAAGGGGAGATATATATATATATATATATATATCTCATTAGTTCAACATGTTCACGAAAAGCATTCTGGGTTATCAGCCAGTGACAATCATCATTTGAAGTAGAGTTACTTTTAGCTATGAGAGTAGAGTGAAGGTTAGCATTCTTTTTTGATGAACAACATAGTATCACCCCTCGGTGAGAGGTTTTGTCAATGAAGATACTATAGTTTGAAGTTAAATATTATTGAATATGGGAATAGCCATTTAGTCACATCTATGAGAAAGCTAACAGTTTAGAAGGATATCATACAGACTAGCATTTAAGTTGAGACCATTTGTTGTTAATAAAGCCAAAGTTCATTTAGTTCAGGGTGAGGCCTTTGGAGTGGTTAGATTGGAGTGGGGGAGGAGGACAAGGGCCTAGGCTGCAGTTTTTATGACCAGCCTGTAAGTTGGAGTGTTTATGATCAGCCTGTTGTAGTATAATGGATGCAGTAATGATTAATAGTCACAGGATTTTCTTTAAAGATACTTCTGTGCTGGAGTTGTAGAGAAACTGTGAGATAAAAACAAAGGGTTTTAATGAAGGGATGAGCATAACGAATGAATGTATGCATTCCACCATACAGGGGTTTCAATATTTATAGAAATGGAGGTAGTACTGTTGGAGAAGATGGCTAGTGGTGGGCATACATATCCTTCATATGTGTGGCAGCCATGAAATGAGAGAATCCAAAGGAAGGTAGGGAATAATATGGCATTGAAACTGGCTATGAAGGTCTATAGGAAAGGAAAGAAAGGATATTGCAGGGCAGGGGAGGAGGATTAGTGTTCAGTGAAGGGATATGTGTGGGTTAACAAGGAGGCATAGGCGAGATAAGGAAATGGGAAACAGTGGTGAAGGATGAATGGCTTGGAAAGAGATTGGAAGGCAGATTGATATTACAAGGAGTAAAAGGAAATGGTATTTTATTGGCATTTCTGCAAAGAGTGGAGTATCCTGCACATAAAGGAAGTGATAATCAGGGTGAGGTGAAAATGGGGGGGGGGGGGTTGGGTGGAAAAGCAGAGCAAACCAGATTGTAGTGAGACAAAACAGAACAAACCCACCAAGAGTCTCTGTGAAGACAACCAATGAAAACCAAGGGAACTCATAGAAGAGAAAGCAGCTGGGGGAAAAAGAGGTTATGACAAGAGATTACAGAATATAGCTAGTGAGTGTATATGCATGTAATGCTGAGAAATAAAAGAAAAAAGTGACAGAAATTAGTGGGGAAATAGTAGTACGACAAAGAAAGGGAGAGGAGATGCAGTAAAGAAAAGTATGATAAGGCAGGCAGCAACTTAGCAGTCCCAGTCACTTGATCACAGGAAAGGAAAGCCACAGTTTGATGAAAATGCTTCCAGAAAACAACAAATATATACTTTTTGATGGATGCTTTACAATATGGAAGAGAAACAATTTTTACTTAAAAAGAAAAAAAAAATGAATCCTTTTTGATGGAAAGTCCAAAGCATGAAGCTGTGTTTTGCTTTCATTTCAGTGTCTCTCAATGTTACAAAATAATTATTCTGTGTTTAAACAACTAGTGTAGCACTTTATCGATAACATCCTTGAGAAATTTGCACTTACAAGGTCATGACTAATATCCATCTATACCGCTGTCCAACCATCATTAAACTACTTGTCCTGGTGAGGATCATGGTGACAGCAGGCTGAGTAGGGTACACCACATTTCTTATCTCAAGTAACAGTATCCAGCTCATACTGTGAAATCCCTGTGTATTTCTAGGGTACCTGCCCTAAGGAACCTTGTATGTGAGCTGTGACTGGTGCCCCTCTATTAAGAAGCACTTAGGAGGCACCCTCACACTGTGCTGTAAGCTACTCAACTCAGTTAATTCAAAGTAAAACCATGAATATACTCTGTGACCTCCTAGATTATCAAGATCCCTACTCTATCCTGTAGGCTGCATCACTCTGTGAAGCAACCTCACATCAGCCAACAGTATCCAAGATACCAACATTTTAGTCATCATGCAATCCTCATGTCCATAGGCAAGGATGTGGCAAACATTGAATGGGTCAGTTTACAGCTTCATCCTGTCAGTTAGGTCTCCTTTCACCACCACACATTGATGATAAAGAAGTAAAAAAAGACCTTGAAATGTCACACTGAATTGTGGAGACACTCTATCTACAGATAAATCACAGTATCTTTAGCAGGAATGAGATACGAAATATTGCAGTAATGATGCTACTTCTGTAACCTAAAGTATTTCATTGTAGTATGCTGTGGTCTTCAAAGGGTAAAGTAGCTGCAATGTTTTAAATTGTAATGAATCAAAATCATTATGTAAAACAATTTAATGTTTATTGTTTATGCTGCAGAAGTGAAACTAGCTAAGATTAAAAGAAATATATTTTGCATGCATCATGTAATAACAGTACTGCATTCCTATATATTTGCACTCAGAGGGAGAACGTTGTTGTAAGATGCCACTGTATCTACATGACTGTGTCTCCACTTCTCTTGTGTTTCTCCTGTGCATGAGGATGGCACAAACCTGCTGCAACAGTACAGACTGTATAATTATTATTTTCCTTTGCTTTACTCTCACAAGTTGTCACATGATGTTTACTTATTGTCTTTATTAGTCTAGATGGTTATGTCGGGCAGCTGTGGTGGTGCAGCGGTTAGCGTTGCCGCCTCACAGCAAGAGGTTCTTCAGTTTGATCCTTGGCTGGGGTGCCTTCTGTGTGGAGTCTGCATGTCCTCCCTGTGGTCACTTGGGTTTCCTCCGGGTGCTCTGGTTTCCTCTCACATCCCAAATACATGCTGTAGGTGGATTGGACACTCTAAATTGGCCCTAGGCAGGAGCACATGCATGTGTGCCTTCTGTGGAAGGTTGGGCACCGGGCTGGCAACTCGACACAGTAAAACTCCACTGCCAATCATGAGCGGACAGATGATCTGCTGTGGCGACACCTAACCGGGAAAAGCCAGAAGAAGTCTAGATGGTTATGTCCATGATGTCCATCATGGGCCAGTGCCCTCAGTACAAATCTCAACTATCTTGTTCAGTCACTCATGTATATGTATATGCTGAAGGATACATACTCAAGATGCACAAATGAAGAGCATTACACATAATGTGCATTCAATAGCTTTACTAAACTATGGTCTTGACAGAAATCACATGGTGTAGAGACCCTCTTACTCATAACTACCATTTAAAATGCAGTTATAAAGTATATTTTGCAATATATATGCGTATATATGCCTATAAGAGTTCCTTTTACTTTCAAAGAAAAACACTGTTTGTGTGTATGCGTTTCTGTTTATTTATATTTATATTTATATGGCTTTAATATATTGACTGCAAATAAACTATACATATGTTACATGTCATGTCATTTCACTACACTGAAATTTCTGCATGATATCATTTACTCTTTCCACATACTTCTCAACTGTCCCTAATTTTGCAAAATGTCCCTGTCCCTCATGGGTCTATATTATTTAGTCAAAAGACATTTCCATTGAACACCTCTCCATCGACACAAAACCATCGAAATTCACTTCAGAGAATCATGGAATTTTTTCCAGGGCAATGAAACAATTGCCCCATAGCACAACAGAACACACACTGCAGTAAATCAAGCCCACCCAAGTGGGGGGCTTTGCACCCCCCCCAACTATACATAGCAACTCCGAGATCACACTGCAGTGAGGAAAAGGACAAAATTGTGGAGATGGCCATATACTTCCTTACCTTGGGAAAAAATTATGCAATTTGTGGAAGTGAATTTTGATGGTTTGGTGTCAATGGAGAGGTGTTCAATGGAAATATCTTTTGATGCAGTAATATAGGCCTGCCCCTCATAACTACCTTGATTTTTCTAGTAAATAATTAAGGATTACAGCCAGTGAATAATGCCAGACATTGGAGTTTTATATTTCTTAGTGTTTATGCAAATCATGTTGCTACATTAACTTATTAAATAAATTATAGTAATATTTAAAATTTTCCTTGATTTGGGCCCTTGCCCTCTCATCTATTTTAGCTTTGTTGCTGATCTGTGTGCAAAAAGTTTGAGAGATGTGTTACCATATTATGGCCATTCTGCATTACATACTACTTTGTAATATTCAGAAATAATTTCATGCTATTTACAAAGCAGACGCACAGCTCTTAGTGACTACACATTTAGCCTAACACCTCACATTCATCCTAACACAGCCCAAGTTCTGTTTTCATAAAACATCATAGCTGATCTATTACAGGGTACTGTGACCAACTTAATCAGTTTAAAATCATCCACATTATCCTAAGAATCTATGGAATAAAAACTTATGATAAACATGGCCACTAAGACAGAAATTCTTAGCTTTATCAATGGATGTTCTTGTGGCTATGCAGATATAGCTTAAGCCTGCAGATGGAGTTAATGCAATTTCTTCTGTTGTTCTGTCCTTAGCATGACATGCTTCACATTGGAGAAGTAGTTCCCTTAATCTACAAGGACAATATGATCTGCTCTCTTGCAAATAACAAAATGTCCAGTTCAGTTCATTGTGAGCCCACTTTGATATGTATTTGTACTAGTAAGCATAACTCCCTATCCATTGCTCTCATGTACTTTCCATGTTAAGTACAACGCTATCACAAAAGAACAACTACACTAGATATGTGCTCCTGTTAATTCTGAAATGATCATATTATTTGATTTAATCATAGACCAGAAGCTCTCTATTGATATTTGCAATCATGCATCTCTCCATTTATGTACTTTATGCAGATCATTGGGCTTAAAACAGATAGGTTCATATGTAAATACTAGGCTAGTATCATCAGAGTATTACAAGCCTCGCAAATAGTCAGAGGTCAGAATCAAACCCTGTACCTTATTTATGTGAGGTAAAGACCTCAACCATTAGTACTACGGTGGTGGTGCTGCGGTAGCGTTGTCGCCTCACAGTAAGATGCTGTCCAGTTCAATTTTCAGCTAGAGTGTCTTCTGCGTGGAGACATGCGTGAATGGGTGTACCTTCGTTGAAGGTTGTGCATCAGAGCTGGCAACTCGGCATGTAAAAGTCTACTGCCAATCATTAGCGGACCGGAGTTCTGCTGTGGTGGTGACCCCTAACCGGGAAAAGCCGAAAGACACAACAACAACAAAAGACGTCACCATTACATAATCAAATAGTTATCTGATTACTTAGAAAATGGAACAAATGTACTATGGTGAAATAGCTCTGCCTCATCCCATCTCTTATTTAAACTTCACATCCTTTAAGAATCTGTGCTTGGCCTTCTTCTCTTCATATCACAAATGATATGTGTGGCTAAATTGGGAGTGCCAAGCTCACAAAATATGCAGACGATTCAGATACTACCCTATCCCATAACATACTACATTGTATTAAAGCTAATATTTAGACGTGTTTAAAGTCACATCAAAACTGGTTACATATCAAAGCTCTCCATCTCAGTGTGTCCAAACCCCAAGGAACAGTTTTCTTCCTTAAAGCACTCTGATCTGCACATCAGCAATGGCGGTTCATCTGGTAGTATTTCACTTTATGTAAATATGCTTTCAGATCTGCAAATGTATCCACCATTTTTGGGAAAAAACTCTTCTTCAAAAATTCTTAATTTTATCAATGATGACCAATTAAATCTTGACTTTCAAATAATGCACTCAGTGGGCAGTACCAACATGAAAGTGAGAAAGCTCTACAGAGCTAAAAGTTTCTTCACAAAAGATGAGCAAAGGTACAACAGGATATCTGGATTTTCTGCAGGCCACCATGGTAAAATGTGTCACTGTCATTCACTATATGACTTGCACTGGGTAGATTTTAACCATTATAATACCTGTAATACAGCTCTCACTCATAAGTCACTCCATATACCCAAATGATCATCCTTAATACAACCCTTCATTTGGAGGACAACCCTCCATGATCTCATAGCATCTTTGGATACTTTGTTGCCATACCCACACAACAAAACAAATTCACATACTTCATTACATCAATTAACCCTCCTTTAAAAACTCCTTTGATGCTTACTTTGAATGCAACTGGATCTACAGACTTGGAATTACATAATTTCTAAAACCTGTATCCTTCTGAAGCAATTACCTCTTCATATAGTCATCAGATCTCATAAATGTGCACAATTCCTGCACCATTGGTGATGTCACTTTTGTGCTTGCTCACATAATGTAATACTTGGTCACAGATCAACCCTGTGCTTCTTATAACAGTACTTATCTTGTATGTTTCCTGGATGTTTCTTTGTTATATTCTTGCTATTTCGTACGTCTGCACCTGTTTCGTATACGGCTAATAATTAGTTGTCTGCTATATGTCATTATGCTAATGTGTTGTAGATTTGTTCTCTATCAAGTCATACTATACATTTCATAATTTGCTTACCACATCATTTTACTGTACCCAGCGTTGTGTGCATAGCCGGTCTGAGGCACAGGCCAACTAGGCAGTCACCTAGGGCGCTGCTCTACTGGGTTGTTTTTCCAGTAATCTGGATGATGTAAGTAGACCAGGATGGAGGTACTGTGGAGCCCTTTTGCCTAGGGCACCAGCTGACCAAAGGCTGTCCCTTGGTTATGTGGTGACTTCTCTTTGGGAATCTTCTGAAAATATGAGCTTCCCATTACACCTTCCCAGTCAAGAAACACAAACTGAGTGAATTAGACTGCATCAATGACAGAAGACAGTTCTGAAGACTGATTCACATGCTGGGAACATCTTCTAAAATGGAAAAAGATGAGGTATTCTCCCTGACAAATGTTTGCACCATACTGATGGAACAATGCTCTATACCATGAACTGGATCCTTTGGCCTGCCTGCACAGCTGCTGTAATACTGCTTCCATGCCAAGGCATAATTTTCAGCACAAAGCAGAAGTAGGTTAAGAGGGTAAGAGAAAAGATCTTGCAAGACCTTGATGTAAACACTGACATAACCATTCCAGAGTGTGTGATACCTCAGTTGTCAGTACTGCTGGACTGTTGCAGAGTGATTACTGTGCCATCACACTTGAAAACTTTTCATATGAAAGACCTGTTCCACCTGTACTAATGCCTACAAGTGATCCTGAATTTGAAGTTATTGAGCCCAACAAAGCTTTATATGCAACACATTTTTTGACATCTGTGTGCTTAATACTGATGATGTGGGGCAAGTTATGGTTCATCTGCAAAGTAACCCTTTTCTGTGCCATAACATGGAACTACAGTGCAGGAGATGAATGGAGAGATAGTGACAACAAACCTGGATCCCCAGAAGATGTGCCACAAGCTGTGCCCACACTGAGCAGCTCCACAGAGCAGTGTCTAATATCTTCTCCAAAGTGGAGTGTGTTGCAGTTTATAGAATCTGGCCGGTGACCATACCACTAGAATTACAGACAAATTTGTATGATAGAATGCACTGGGCATTATGCTTCACAGGTCCAGTAATGACACTGCAGTCTTGTACAGTTTCTTTCTTTAAATCATTCTGCTGAACAGTCACAGTCCTGAATGCCTGAGGACTCTTTTTTTGCATTTTGAGGATGATACCAGTTCTTATGAGATATCCAGTCCAGGCATTCACAGTTTTAAAGTCCTTTTTTCAACATTTCCATGCTCTGCAGACTTGACCAAAGTTGTTAGACTTAAACAAACTGTATGCCCTGTTGTCTATGCAAATACTGGAAAATAAAAATACGTAACAGTAAGTTATTCTGGATGACTAACCTGGAATAGATTTTGGGTTTATCAAACTCATGTGTGCACTACATCTAGCTTAGCACATTCGAAACACATATCTACTAATATAACAGTGGGATGGGTGTATTTTCTTTATTTTTGTTGTGCTATTATAAGGACTACTTAATGCTCAGAAAGGGAGTGCATTAGAGATATCTTAGATAATTTTCTAACTTCAGTCATAATTTGCAGCTCTGTAATTATGCCTTTTTTAAAAAAAACTGTGTTGCAAAATATATACTAGACAATTCCATAAAGTAATGGTGCTTTCATAGATTAAATAGCTTTAAAACTTACAATAATGTTTCAGGTGATCATGTATATCAATAAACGTTACATATCTGCTGTGTAGTTTTTCTGAGCATGGACAGTTCACATATAAAAAGAGGGAGTTTCACTTAACCAGAATAGCACTTGTTAACATCAATGTATGGGACTGAAACATGTACTGTAATGGGATGAAACGGGATTGAAACTGTACTTAATGTATTTGATTTGCCTTATACTGGTAAGGGTGATGATGACAGCAAACCAGCCATGGCAAGTAGACAAGAAGGACTTCCATAGACACACTCAGAAATGGTTATGTCAATGTTTACAGCCAGGTCATGGAATATATTTTCTCTTACTCTCGTAGCAGTAGTCTCCAGTTCAGTTACTGCACTCCCTAGAAGTTTACAGGCAAGATGACAGTGATAATCCTTCTAAGTTTCCCCAGGGTTTTCACCAGGATGTTGTACCTGATATGACTCATAGTAAAGATACCCAAGACACATCTTCGCAAGGTGCACAGAACATGTCAAATGACTCCTCTCTACAGACAGGAGCAGTGGTACATTATGAAACCTTTCAGTCTTGTCTCTCTCCTAGTCCCATTTTACAGAGTGAGCACATCCATAATATCAGGTATCATGAAAATTATTTGGAGTTCTCATAATGCAAATAAGACTTATTCAGTTTTAGCAACACTGCATAGCTGATGAAGGCTACACAGCACAGACAGTAAAGGCAAGAAAGTTGACACACACATATGCAATGATTTATTTGACAGCACCATAATGCAGTTAGCAAGCAGGGATAACTGCAAAATGTATAAGCTGAACAAAACCAGAACACTGTACATGTAACATATTATGCAAACCTGCAAGTAACAACAGTAAATCAGAAATGCATAATCACCATACCATGGTAGCACAGAGAGTTATCACCAAGATACCAGAGGTTAAATCTGAAACCAGCCAAAGCTGAAGGTGCATATGGTAGGCTTTCTTCCCTAAAAAACCCAAAACAATCCTAGTAGTTAGTCCACTGTCTGATAAAGCAAGGACAAGTTTGCTGGTCTTTGTAAAGAATTTGTAGCAGTGTCAAAACTGTGGATTGCTCAAAGAGGTTAAAAT
The DNA here is from genome assembly GCF_019279795.1 of Protopterus annectens. Classification (NCBI taxonomy): domain Eukaryota; kingdom Metazoa; phylum Chordata; order Ceratodontiformes; family Protopteridae; genus Protopterus; species Protopterus annectens. The sequence goes on along the minus strand of NC_056733.1, from coordinate 1,423,213,648 downwards.
GTAGTCAGGGTAAATATTATATTGTTGTAGAAGATCCCACCACTTGGATATGCAGCACAATATAAATTGATTATAAAAAAATGTTACCTAGTACAGGAAAACATACATCTGTTTACCAAAATCCTCCCATCACCTTCTATAGCACTGCAGTATCAAGGCAGATATGTTTGTCATTCATTCAGAAGCTAAGGACATGGTGTTGTACAGATAGGATCCAGTCCCTTTTGGCCTATCCTGACATATAGATGGATCTCTGAAATGCAGTATTTTACAGGGAATGGAAAGGGTCTAGTAGTCACAATTTTACTTCCAGAAAATCAGGAATGAAACTCATACAACAGTATTTTGGAATGTCGAAGAGAATGTCACTGGTAACAAAATGAAAAAGACTCAAAGATAAAGATTCTGACTTCAAGTTTATACTACCTATACATACATAAAATGAATTTAGAACTTAATGAATTATGAAACTATATATATATATATATATATATATATATATATATATATATATACATTTAGGTTTACCTTGAAATAGTCCACAATGTATGTGCGAACAACATATGTGTGAAAACGAGTAAGGATACACTCAAAATAGCGACGTACAACTCAACAAACACATACTGTCGAACTGACCTGCATAACAACACCAGTACCTATATGGACTGAAATTCCCTATCACTCTGGACCCAGGAACAAGTGCTACCATGGGCCCCAAGGGGGGCGCAGATCCAGTATTTCGATGTGTGAACTGACGACATTCAGAATAGCAGACGTTTCATCCCACAATGTTATTTCTCACTATTCTGGACATTCAACCTTTTTGTGTTCATATATATATATATATATATATATATATATATATATATATATAAAAAATGCTCGGAACTGCAACTATGGTCTACACAATGGCTAATCCAGCATTATAAAGCAAACACTATCAAGGAAGAATGCCAGAGAGTCCAGAAAAATAGCGTACATCAACTTTAATGGCTGACAAGCCAAGTCACTTCACCAGCAAACCACGCTTTGCCTTAGTGTCATCAGTGCATGTAATGGAAGTTGCCCTCCCCCTTATTTATACACAACCATTTAAAGCAACAGTCTGACCCCAATCATAAATAGATCGGCGCCAAATTGAATGAATTTGTTAATCATTTTTTACATTTTATATCATAAAGAAATAAACGTTGTCTATCTCCATATATACATGTAGTCTCAATATGCATATTCCTATATGAACAATAAAGTCTTAACAAGCTTACCAATGATCATTCAACTCGGGTTTAAATACGGCACCCAAATTCACTATCCATTGTCATTCTTTTTTCATAAGAATTTTATGTTTAGGTGCTATTGACAAATTATTGCCTACCACCTTGTCAGCACCCCAAAAAACAAAATGTGCTGTTGGATGTACCAACATATGCTTAAATAACGCACTTCTATTCCATCGACAATTTATATCACTAATGTGTAAAGCTATACATTGTTTAAAACTAAGAGATGTTTGCCCTATATAAAAGGAGCCACATTGGCATACAGCCATGTAGACTACCCATTCTGTTACACATGTTATTAAATGACGGCTATCGTACACTTTTGAAGTATTGACAGAAATGAACGATTTTGTCTTAGAGATCCGTTTGCAATATATGCAATGCCCACAGTAAGTACTCCCTACCACTCTTGAATGTACCTTATTGTCTTGCCTTACATACCCCTTTCTAAAACGAGACAAATGTTCTCATATAGTTTTACCTCTTCTAAATGCAAAACAACAATGTCTTCCTAATAATGAATCAAAATATGCATCAGATTTCAATATATTGCAATGTTTTTCAATTATTTGTCTAATTTTGAAAACATTAGTTCCATACTTAATCATGAACCGTATATTGTTTGTTGTAATATTAGGTCCTGCTTTATCCTGCAGTAAATGCATCCTAGACTGAACCCCCGCTTACCTTAATGCTTCATCCACCAATGTATGGTCATATCCCCTAGCTATAAATCTAGACTTAAGTTTTCATTTTTTGAACTATTCGGGTTCATAAAAGCTAAAAACTTTACACAAACAGGAAATAAGGAATAAGTGTACTATTCAAGGACATTAATGGACATTTTAGTAATTGTTGTTTAGATTCAATTATTTTGTGGTGAATTGTGTATCAGATGTGGTCGATTTGACCAATGATGCAGGCGTTGAGCCGTATTGAATTATCAGACAGTTGGATGATATAATAATGTTCTGTTTAGGCCTTTAGTAAGGGCCAAGTAAACTTGGTTTTCATCTGTGTTTTTTATACATTCGACTTGCTGGGGGTTTATGTGAATATCAACTGCCTAATTTAGATACAAAATTATGGATAATATTAATGACTAATGAACATTAATTAACAAGCTATATTTAAAATGGCTGTGCAGTTGGAATGATTAACCAATAGGTTGTTGTATCAATAAGGGCATCATAGCTATTTTCTTGTAAACACACTGTTTAACACAGTATATCTGTGAATATATGATTACAGAGAATAGTATAGCATATTAACAAAAGCTGAACCATAGGGATTTACCAGGAATAGTGGCGTAGGGCAACTTTTAAAAAGTAAAAATAACAAAGATGGCAGAAACACAAGAGATGAAACACTTTTTGGACAAGTTAGCCACAGATGTGGATGGTTTATCTTCATTTAGTATGGAAGGGCAAGGTCTCCCAAATTAAGCTAGTTCTAAAATCACTGAATTAGAGCAACAGTTTGTGGAATTGATTAACATCACTAAAAAGGTACAGTCTAATGTATGGCACTGTAAGTTGATAAAAGCTTATTTAAAAGCAGAAATAGCCTCTAGGGGTCTAAGAATTTATGTGAAACCAGGGATAGGGACTGATAACCAAGAGTTTATAGATAAATGGTGTCAGGTACAGCAGATGGCTTCCAAGTTATTTATTAAGCTTTTAATAGAATATTATGAACAACAACAGGTATCTTTGCTATCTAAGTTGAATGAATGTTATGAAAAAACCATCAGTCATGTATCTGAAACTAGTTATTCTGATAAATATGCCAATTATGTGAAAGAAATAAACAAATGTGAAAAGGAGTTACAAGAGAGAAAGACCAAAAAATATCAAAGGGATCTTAATGACTACAAAAATCAAATTACCTATTCTTGGAAAAAGGTAAAAAGGACTGTTGGGTTTTCTGACAGTCAATAGAGTGGTAATAGACCAAAAAGAAAAAGAGCTAGATCCATATTAAGAAATAATAATGACTTCTCCAGTAATTCTGAGTTATCATCAGGGTATTCTAATACTGATACTGAAAATGAAGCAACTGAACCCCAATCATTGATTTCTCTTACACCCAAGAGACCCAGGGGCCCTTTGGGGGGGGGGGGGGGCAGAAAGCATAGGCATCGAAGTGATGGAAGAAATGTTCAACGAGATATTGGCAACTTAGGTGATGGTTCAAGTGTTTCTATAGAAACTTATGATGTTGAAAATCAATTGGTGGTTAACCTGATTATAATTTTCCTGAGTTGGAAATGAAAGTTTTGAATAAAGGTTTTTTGATGTGGTGCAGGATTTAAAAGCTTTTTGTCGTAATCTGAATTTAAAATATATTTTTGCACACAGACCCCCAGATATGCTTCAGAGCGATGTGGAAAGTTTTAGATTTAAGAAATCTAATTTTCAACCACCATATAATGGGGTTGTTAAAGTTTTTGAACAACAAGTGTTACATGAGTTACAAACAAATCAAAATAATGTGTTTAGGCATGGTACACATAATTTGACTAAGGGTGAAAAAGTGGCACTTAAGAATTTACAAAAGAATGATAAATTGATTATCACTAGAGCGGACAAAGGGGCACTACAGTAGTGTGGAGTAGAACTGATTACAACAAAGATGTGGACAAACATCTGAATGATGCCATATCCTATTGTAGCCTCCCTTTGGACCCTACTAGGGCTTTTAAACAGCAGGTAGATGATATATTAAAACAGGCTGTTAAGGGTGGGGTTATAATTGAGAGCTTGTGTTAAATAAAAAATCAGAATTCAATACACAGGAGGTTCAGATTCAAAAGTTTACTAGTGTACACCAGGAGGCAAAAAAACATACAAGTACAGAATTTTGTCTGACATGATGCAGGAAGTACAGAATATTTTATAGTGTTTGCATTCAAGTTATGCCCACCTTACTGACGTGGTTAGTCACAAGGCATCTACATCACTTTTACTAACAGTATTCTATTCATCTAATAATGCTGATGCAGTACATTTAAAAAAACTTTTCCTTTAGATACGCTATCCAGCTGGCCAGTCATAATGTCTTTCTGTCATATCAGTTCGAATACAATAGCAGATTCAGACTTTAAATTCACCTCTTTGTTCACTGTTTCACTTTCTCACCAGCTGTGTTCTTATCTTACAGGGACAAATTACTACATCAGGAAAGGAAGATCCAAGGACAAGTTATCTTATCAGGAAGAAGCGGAAGATTTACGCATTTTAATTTCCTGACCCAGCAGATAATCACTTATGAAAAGCATAACATTAAGCTTGCTGAGCTGGCAGCTGCCAGGGTCAGGGCACTGCAGTTTCAGAAGCTACTTGCATTTACACATGAATTTATCCCTTCTGTTATATGATTAATAGAATAAAATGCATTATAAACTACCTTGCTTTTAAACTAGCATTTCACATATATTTAAATACATATTTTTCTAACAGCTTGTCCACAGAATTGATGGTGGAAGATCCTAGTCCCCAATATTTTTATTTGGTACACACATAAGCAAGTGATCCCCCCCTCCCAGGATGCTCAATAGTGGCTGGAAGTGGCTCTTTGATTGAACCATTGTCAGAATATTTAGAATCTAAGCTTAAACCACTGTTGACATATGTTACAGCTCGTATAAAAGACACAAATCAATTCTTGTTACTGATGAGTGATTTACAGATTTCCAATGAAGCATATATGGGCACTTCAGATGTCTGGGTGTTGTATAATAGTATCCCTCATAAGGCAGGTATAAGAGCAGTCCATTACTGGATGGGGGTGTCGGGAAGGTATGATGACATGGATATGGAATTTTTTGTTAACTTTACTTAAATTGGTATTAGAGCATGATTCTTTCAAATACAATAATGGATGGTATCTACAGATAAAGGGTACAGCTATGGTGCAACATTTGCACCCATATATGCTGACCTTTTTATGGGATTTTTTGAATTTCAAATAATATATAACAGTAGGAATAAATATATTGAAAATCTTACGATGTGGCAAAGATATTTAGATGACTGCTGGGTAATCTGGGCAGGGGACACCCAAAAATGGAATGAATCTGTGGAATATTTAAATTTCAATGAATATGGTATTCATTTTAGTGGTACAATTGATTTACATACAGTTGAATTTTTGGATGTAACTGTTACTAAGGCCGTTGATGGCACAATGATTACAAGTTTATATAGGAAATCTTTCTCCAAAAATTCATTACTACATGCCAATAGTAGTCATCCTCACCACATAGTTACTAATATTCCTAAGGCTCAGTTTACTAGATTAAGATGAATTTGCTCTAAGACAGAGGAGTTTTGGGTACAGGCAAAACAACAAGTCTAGATTTATAGCTAGGGGATATGACCAGTAATTGGTGGATGAAGCATTATGGCAAGTAGGGGGTTCAGTCTAGGATGCATTTATTGCAGGATAAAGCACAACCTAATATTACAACAACCAACAATATACGGTTCATGATAAAGTATGGAACTAATGTTTTCAAAATTAGACAAATAATTGAAAAACATTGGCATATATTGAAATCTGATGCATATTTTGATTCATTATTAGGAATTGACTGTTGTTTTGGATTTAAAAGAGGTAAAACTATAGGAGAACGTGTCTGGTTTTAAAAAGGAATATGTAAGGCAAGACAATAAGGTACATTCAACAGTGGTAGGGTGTACTTATTGTGGGCACTGCATACATTGCAAATGGATCTCTAAGACAAAATCATTCACTTCTGTCAATACTTCAAAAGTGTACGATATCCGTCATTTAATAACATGTGTAACAGAATGGGAAGTCTACATGGCTGTCTGCTAATGTGGCTCCTTTTATATAGGGCAAACATCTCTTAGTTTTAAACAATGTATAGCTTTATACATTAGTGATATAAATTGTCAATGGAATAGAAGTGCATTATTTAAGCATATGTTGGTACATCCAACAGCACATTTTGTTTTTTTGGGTATTGACAAGGTTGTAAGCGATAATTTGTCAATAGCACATAAACATAAAATTCTTATGAAAAAAGAACAGCAATGGATAGTGAACTTGGGTGCCCTATTTAAACTCGGGTTGAATGATCATTGGTAATCTTGTGAAGACTTTATTGTTCATATAGGAATATGCATATTGAGACTGCATGTATATATGGAGATAGACAATGTTTATTTCTTTATGATATAAAATGTAAAAAATGTTGATTAACAAATTTATTCAATTTGGTGCCGATGTATTTATGATTGGGGGCAGACTGTTGCTTTAAATGGTTGTGTATAAATAAGGGGGAGGGCACCTTCCATTACATGCACTGATGACGCTAAGGCAAAACCGGGTTTGCTGGTGAAGTGGCTTGGCTTGTCAGCCATTAAAGTTGATGTACACTACTTTCCTGGACTCTCTGGCATTCTCCCTTGATATTGTCTGCTTTATAATGTTGGATTAGCCATTGTGTAGACTCTCTCTCTCTCTCTCTCTCTATATATATATATATATATATATATATATATACACAAATATATATATATATATATATATATATATATATATATATATATATATATATATATTATACCAGATTTGATTCATTACAATGAGATAAAAGAAATCTAGCCTTCAAAAGTCTTAGTGTTACTTGGGCAGAACATAATTCAGTCCTCATCCATGGTTCATGAGCTTTATCCATCACAGACAGTTTCCCCTTTTCCTTAAATGTCACTCATATATATCATATAGAATATCAGACTTTGTATTAGACTGATGGCTTACAAATTTCACGTTATCTCTAAACTATTTGCAATTGTATTTACAGTGTCGCACAATGTCTTCACAATTATACCATTCATTCTTGCTGATTAAACATCATTATTTCCATGACCTGAGCACTGTCCCTCCCCACCCATTTTACTCACTAATTCCAGGACACTTATGGAATGTTTAAAGCTCAGTCTACCCTCCCTTCTATCCTGGCCTCTTCCTCACAAATTCTGTTCCAAACCTCTCACTTTGTGGGGTTCTCCCTATTAATTAAATGAATTAATATCCTCTGTCTTCTTTTCTCTTTTTCTCTGTTCTTTATCATCCCTATCACCTCTTGTATATGCAGTTTATTCATTTTTTCCACTTCTTTGTAATAGCTTTCTTGCCTGCTGTCATAAGAAGGGTCACCAGGTGTTTTAAATATCTCTTCAGCTTAAGATTAGAATCTCAGTTCAGAACTAAGGTTACCCCAGTCTCCCTCTTTTCTCTATTTCCTAGCTACTAGATGAAGAAGGTCAAATCCTGTCTGAATTCCATTAATGTTTTGCGTTCCCTAAAAATGTGTCCCCAGCTACCCACCTTATGCAGGCACTTTCACCCAAATATTCAGAATTTTCTCACCTTTGTGGCTAATCTTTGTGCTCTCTAAATCTCATTGTTCCTACATATTTTATACCCGCAGTGCCAAACTGTTCACAAAACTTTGTACGCCCTCGCTAGTATCCTTTGATTTGAAGCCTCCTCAAACCTGGCTTCATCTAATATCTTTTTTACAACAGTCTTCCTATCTTCTTGCAGCCCCTTTCTTAATTTCTTTCTAATTTCATAGGTTCATGGGTTCATACTAGGCTAACAACCAACAGGGTCTTTACAAGCCTAGCTATGCAATCTAACCCAGTTTTGTCCAAGAGTTTTTTGGACACCTATATGGTGAAGAATGTTAGTAAAGAGGTAGTTAAAGGTTATGTGGGTGGGAAGGACGTTATTTGTGGATTAATTTACTTACTGCTGACCTCTGTCTATCAAAGACATGGGAGAGACATCAAGGATGAATTTGTAATTTCCCATCAAATGCTCAAGATTTCATTTGAACAGAGTTAGGGATGAACTCTGTTTCACATGGATAGAGCTTATTCCATACCACAGTATCCTTTGAGACACATATCAGTCCCTCCAGGATGTTCTATGTCACAGACAAAGTTCATATCCTTGGATCTAGTATTTCTGGTATTGTTTGTCTCACAGATGTGCAAGAGATCTATTAGAGATGGATCTGAGAATGACTTATAAGCTAGGCATAGATCACATCTCAGTGACCTTTAGGAGACAGACTACATAAATAGGAACTTAAGGCAATCTGTGTAGGACAGTGTATTCATATGCTGGATTCTCCTGGTGAGGAACCTTTAAGGGCATTCCATCTGCTGCAAGTGCCTGACTAGATAAATACCAAAGGGGCATTGTACTCAATGATGGGTCTGATAAAGGCTGGGAAGAGTAGCACTATTACTTTCTTAGACCTGGATGCCATACCCTTACTTATGAGTTGGGCGACACAGAATGATTTTCTTACTATCTTAGTTGTGTGTTAGTCAAACAGCAGATTACTGTCTACATATGTTCCCAGATCCCTCACTATTGCTGGACTCTTATGAGTATTTTATCAATTAAGTAATTCACTTGGGTGAATGCTTTCCCAAAGGGCACTATATTACACTTGTCAGACTGATGGGTCTGTAGTTGCTGGGTTAGTTGTTAGTTCACCCTTATAAAGAGTCACATAACCTGTTTTGAGGAAGTAGCTGAAGAGTACCTCAAGTGGTCCTGCTAGCTCATGTTTTAGGCTATTTAGGAGACAACCAAGGATATTTTCAGGGCCCACTGAAGCAATGTTTTGGCCTTAGCAAGCACCTCCAGGATCTGCTCCCTGTTGCCCTGTTGATAGTTGGGGAGATATGCTAGAAGAGATTTCACAGAGGGTAGTAGGGGGAGTGGGTGGTGAAGTTAGAGCTAAATTTATCAGTTTGCCATATCAACTTGGTCAGTGAAGGTTCTAGTATTTAACAGTTCTGCATACTACTGAATATTACCTTTAAGATTCCTGGCATAGCTGAAGAAGGCCTTGTGACTGTACTTAGACTGGGAGGCTATCCTGACCTTGTAATTGGCCTTGTTGGACTTTATTAAACTTTATTAGTTTATTGTTTAGTTGAATCAGAGTGCTCTCGTCTCTATGAGAGTTGCTTTTTCTGATTTTGGCCATGACTTTTTTTCTTTTGTTATATAGCTTGTTAAGGTAAGGATTCCACCTGTTAGATCTGACCTTACTTCTGATAGGTACAGCTGCCTCAATGCTACCATTTACATGTTTGTACAGAGTTTCTGTAAATAATTTTATGTTAGATTAGGGATTTCCATTTTAAAGTAGTTATTAGACATTAGACAGGCTAAAGGGTTAAATAAATTATGTTTCAGTTATGCATAAAAGACAATTAAGCAGAAAGGAAAATAACCTTGCTGGCCAAGTATGGAAGACAGTTTATTAAAAAGGAAAGATAAGCATAAAGTGTGCAGACAGAATGTTCTTTTCTCAAGGGAAAGATCAGCTACAGAATGTTCCTTAATGGAATGTTAAAATAGACACATTCAAAGACTGAGACTAAGGTTAAAAAAAATAAATAAGAACATTTACTAGACTAAAGCAATATAATATGCTCTGTTCAGGATAACAGTTCAGTTAAGGTTAGTAAGTTCGTTCAACCTGTTACTTCGGAGAAGATATCAAACACTTGATCTTGAGTACAGAAAACAGGTCATCTAGAGAATATGTAAGTTTACATTATTCAGGACAATCAGAATATTATGTGCAGCAACTTGAATTGTTTATCAGTACTGTTAATGAAGACAGTATTCAGATATTGTGAACATTTAAAAAAACTTATTAAATGAACTACAGTGTTTGGAAAATTCATTTTAAAAAGTGCACAATACTTGGTCCATAAAGGAGAGACTGGCACCTGTTCAGCACGAGCTTGGGTTATTAAGACTTTCATTTCTCAGTCTCTTTGCATACAGTGTTTCCAGCTAATTGCGGTACAGTACAGTAATCTCAATTTTTACAATGTGACCTGCTGTCTGTGGAGATATATATATATATATATATATATATATTTATATATATATATATATATATATATATATATATATATATATATATATATATATATATATATATATATATATATATATATATATATATATATATATATATATATATATATATATATATATATATATATATATATATATATATATATATATATATATATATATATATATATATATATATATATATATATATATATATATATATATATATATATATATATATATATATATATATATATATATATATATATATATATATATATATATATATATATATATATATATATATATATATATATATATATATATATATATATATATATACTTCTCGCAACCCAGCAAGCAGCTGTAACCCTTTCACATCCAGTTTCCAGCAGAGCATATTTTCATAAGTTCACAGTAACTGTTTATACAGCAGAAGTACTACAGCAGCACTTCGGAGAGCAAAATACCCTTTCAGTGAAGGTATCATTCATTTCCAGACTTGGTTACAGTACATGTATTCTACAGAAATCTACAGAATAGCAGTGTTTCGTTCAACTTCATGTGTTCTACAGACTATAAAATAACAGTGTTTTTATTAAAGTTCAGCACTCCATGTTTCATTCAACTACGTGTTCTAAAAAACTTCAACAAAAACAGCTGCAGTAAGTAATTTTTTTCAAGTACAGTTTTACTAAAATAGCCAGCTTAACTTCAAAGTTTCATTAACAGTTTAGAGTGATGCCAAATGTTTCATAACAGACTTTTCAGCAGCATACTGGTATTTTTTCCATAAATAAAGCTGTCAATTCTATACAGAATAAGCTAAAAATTATGGCATGACAAGTTTCATTAATACAGCATTACTTCATGTAGAAAATGGACGCAGCATACTTCAGAAAAGCTTTATGTAGCTGCAGCAGACCAGTATTAAATCAAAGCAGTGTTCCTTTAGAACATAAAAAACATTATCCAGTTAACAGCTATCGCTACAGACGTTCATGTTTCCAGTGTGATGTTACACAGTCAAAAAACAAGGAAAAAGTTAATAAGCTACAGACGATGGCTCACATTTTTTCCAAGACCATAAAGTTATGTAAGACTTTATATGCACCTTTTAGTTAACAGTTCAAAAAATAAGTTAATCAAGTAAAGTTATTTGCATGTAAACATGTCAAGTAATACTGCTACAGTTAAAATGTCAGTAAATTTTTGGTTTAAGTTTAAAAATATTCTCTTAAAATTAAAGGTTATTAGATCAAAAATGTTAAATATGTCTAAATGCAAAAGGTTTAAATCACAGAAGCAAGCTAATGACTCAGAAGTCAGTATGGTCTCCAGTTTAAATGTACATATTTCAGCACATGCAATTCAACATATTAATTTCAGTTGTAGTATAGTTTCATGTACAAATGTTCCGAATATTATACATACAATTCAGAATACAGAAGTATGTTGCAGTATTACAGATGTTAACACAGTCTACATACATAACATGCAAGCGATGTCTCAAGTTCACATTACTTCATCTAGTTTCTTATTTTCAGAATCAAGTACAATGTTTGCACTGAAGAAAGATAAGAAAAATCAAAGTGCAGATTTTGTAACTGAAGAACAGACTTCAGTGTTAAGTAAAAGAATGCAATCCATAACTATCTGTAAAAATCAGAGCATTAATCTGTCATTGTTTAAGGTTATTTCATTGTTTACAGACAAATCAATTTCAGTTCCACATAAAAAAAGATACAAGTACGGTCTTGCCAGAATTTAAAAAGTCAAAGATTGTGGCAGCTAACAGTTCAAAGTGTAACAACTCTGTATATATTGGTTTAGACTTCAGTAAAGAGATATGTGCAAATGTACAGATTTTAAATAATTGGTTATGACACAAGCATGCAGATTTATGGGTTAAAGATAGAATAAATTCCAGTTCAGCTGATAAAGCTGAAGTGCTCAGAAAGACATATTGGGTGTGGTCAGTTAGAAAAAAAGGGTAACTGTATGCCTCTCTGTTTTGAGGTATATCAGATCTAACAGTCAAATTAATTAGCAGAATAAAAGATTTGCAGTTACAGCTGGCAAATGATTTTTTTGTATTATTGTTTTTATTTAGCAGTCATTAGCTAAGAGCTTTATATTAAAGTATTGCAATGCATAAACAATATCATAATATTGACAGAGACAAAATGTTTGCTAGTTTACAGAATGTAAAATTTAAAGTCAATGCTACATTGTAAAAGTGACAACACAGTTAAAATTTCAGATCCTGTGTATAAGAGTACATTATGTAATCAGTTTCAGACTATACATGTTTTGTACAAAAATGGCAGTTTTCCAAGCACATCATCTCAGATTATAGTCAGCCTAGCAAACTGAATTAATGATAGTACTATATGTCATAGGGCTATATGACAAAAATCCATTTTGATGCATTTACAGTTTTACTATTTATCCAAGAAAATTGTAGACAGTAAAAACAAATTGTTGCAGCATTCAGTACTACTGAAAAGTTAAATAATGTCTGCTAAAGAAACAGTTATGGTAAAAAGTAGGTGGAGTTTTCACTCACAGAACAGTATGTTAAAATCTAAGGGTCACAAAACAAAATGTAAAAGGTTCAACAGTGAAAACTTATTTTATACAGGTGCAAACATGCACAGTGTTACATTACTACTTTGAGTTTCATTTAAAATATGTTCAGAAACTTCACCCCGGGGATAACTCCAGTGGCTCTACTCAACAGAGGCACTGGGAACTAAGGTCAGGTGGGGTGATGCCAGGGAAATCCTATGGGCTAGGCTTGTAAAGGCTCCAGGTCCATTAGCCTAGTATACACCTTTTTCAGTCCTAACTGTTATGGGTTTAGTTGGGTTTTCTAGGTTGATTCTTATTTCAAGACAAACAGCTTTGTGGTCTGACTTCACCAATGAGGATATCTGGTCCAGGGTGTTTGTGTTGATAAACTCCAGGAAACTTTGTGACTGTGAGTTATAGGCAGTGTACATTTTCCATTCTACAGAGGGGGTAGTTAAAGTCTCTCATGAGTAAGGTATTTGGTTGGATGATGAGTGCCTCTAGTAGGTCTAGGTATGAGTTTTGAGCATTCTGAGTCATACAGGAGAACCTGTAGCTGGTTAGGACATGGTAGGGAACCCCTGCCTATGGAGACTTGGATGTGGATGAACTTCAGGGCATCATCCTGTTTGACCAATATAAAGTTATATTTGTTGCTAACATAGATTGAGATAACTACACATTTAGCCCTTGTCTGTACTTCTATTGGTCTAAATGTGTGGAAGGTACTATAGCCTTCCACTGCTGGAGTACTTTTTATGGCTTTAAACCAAGTCTCGGTAACAGCACAGATGTCTACATTCTCCAGAGTGAGAACAGCGTGTAGGTCTAGAGTTTCTTATTTAGGCTCTTAGCATTGAGCAGTAACAACTTAAAGTTGCTTGAGTTTTCATAAAAAAGGCTGTAAGGGACTGGATACACTTTTAGCCAATATCTGAAAGCCCAGTGGGGACAGGTGCAGACTATTCTTGACAAAGCAAAGTGGAATGTTAACCATGTGATCCCATGCTGATAAATATTGGATTCCATAAAAAGACACCAGAAACTAAGCCAATCAAAAATGTTATGTTCATACTGTGGCATCATCTTTGGTGTAGCTAGAATGCTGCTCAATGCAAGCACATACCTGTCTGTGACATATATTCACAAGATCCATAATGTCTCTTTTTGTATAGTCTCTTGAGCTATCCCTCAGGTCATTTACACCCACATGGACTATGATAGAATCATATCAGTACTTGTGGTGCAGTGAGTTGAGTGCATGTGTGACACTGTGTATCCTTGCTCCAGACAGGGAACTAGCCATCATCTTCTCCTTGTTCAGCCTAGTGATAGGAGTATCTGTGTGCAGTACAACAGAATCCCCTATGAGAACAGTACAATGCAAAGTGTTTGCTTGCCTTATGGGCTTTGTTCTTGGGAGATCATTGGTTGTAGGCTTATGTGCTGTATTAGGTGTTGCTTTTTGTGTGTGCTTCATTGATTGCTGAGGGTAATTGCTGCAGTTCCATGGCTTAGGAGGTCTTTAAGGTTTGTAGAGGTTTCTTTTATGTGTCTCAGCATAAGAAGATCTATGTGTCTTATGAGTAGTATGTGTGAAGGATGTAGTGTGTGTGTTTTGGCAACCTTGTATGTAAGCCAGATTTTTTCCTCCAAGGAAGTTATGTGTGTACATCTCTCACACACTATGTTAGATTCTTTAAGGATTAAAAGGTTGTCTGAGTACATGGGACAATTACTACATTGTCTCAGGATGCCCATATCTAAGCAGCTGGCCACAGAGACATTAAGAAATTGCAAATCCATGTTGTCAGGACCTATATTAGGGTTGGGCTATTATGATTTAGGGTCTTGGTTTTTCAGGGATTACCTTAGTGATGTCTAAGGTAAAGGCTAGATGTTAGATAGTGCTATGATCTTAGTGCTGTTTGGCTCTATCTAGTTATCCTAAGCTTAGCTCCATGGAAATCCTTTCTGAGTTATGGGTTAAAATCCTAAGTACTAGCTTTATAGGTTTTGCTATTATACAGCGTAATGTTAACCACTACTGAGCATTGAACAGCTCTGTGAAAATGGATCTCATTTATAGCAGACAAAAAAAGCTGAAAACTAACTCCCATGCTCTCTGGCTAATAAACAACTACACCTTGAGCTCCCTGGATTGCCTTTCAACTCAGAGAGACTGAGTAAACACCTTCTGTGAAAAGATGGATGATCCTGGAACTTCCTACTGTAAAAGCACAGCAAAAGTAGCTCTCGAGTGCAGGTTAACACCCAGCTAAGTCCCTAAAAAGCCATTTGGCTGATGAAACAATTTCACTTTAAGCCTCCCTATGTGTTTCCCAATTCAGACTGACCAGGCTACTTCACTACTGCAAGCTGGGTGCTGTCATAAGTTCTCCTAGTGATGTGGACATCCTCCAAGAGGGTCTCATTCAGACAAATGAGTGGTGCCAGAAACATGGCCTCAAGCTGAATACCAAAAAATGCATTATCATCCTCTTTGGGGAGAGTGATGTCTCCACAAATTATCACATTAATAACAACGTCCTAAGCACGCAATCAGTTGTGAGGGATTTGGGCACCTAGGTTGATGGCAACCTGACTTTTGACCACCATGTTGCTTCCGTTGTATGGAAAGCCTTCACATGGCCCACCTCATAAGTAAAAGTATCTCATCCAGGGCCAAGGAGGTCATAACATCCCTGTATTCTTCCATTATAAGGCCCATTATTGAGTATAATGCCCCTTTCGGCATGTACCTCGCAAAGCACATCCAGCAGCTGGAGAGACCACAGAGGCTTTTCACCAGGAGAATCCAGGGCCTCAAACATCTACCATACACAGATAGGCTAAAAGCCCTAGTCCTCCACTCAGTTTCACACGGACTCCTCAGAGGTGAACTCTGTCTGGCATACAAGGCGATCATGGACCCCACCTTAATAGGACTGCTGCATATCCACAAGTCAAGCTCCACACGAGAAACCCACATGCCCGACCTTAACCTGGTCTGAGACATCAACAAGATTTGTTGGCAGGACAGATTTGTGTCCCAGAGACTCTCCCATCTATGGAATAGACTCCCTTTCTACATCAAGCAGAGTACCTCTTTACCCCTTTTTAAGTGCAACCTGGATAACTGGATGAGAAACAGAAAATATACCCCTGGGATTCCACCTGTGTTCCTGCTGGACAGGGACATTGGGTGTTGATTTGTTTAAGCTTGGGCTAATCTCTTGGCTAGGCTTATAAGGGCCTCAAGGCCAATAGCCTAGTAACCTCCTATGATCATATGAAAGAATCAGACACATTATGTGAGAGGTGTAATTACACAATGACACTGGAGGCTAAACTCTAGCATAAAAGTGCACATCAGGTTGTCAAAACCAAACAGACACACACATGCGCATCTGCGCGTGCACACACACACACACACACACACACACACACACACACACACACACACACACACACACACACACACACACACACACACACACACACACACACACACACACACACACACACACTCACACATAGATTAACATATACTGAGGCACTTAAAAGCAATCTTCCTAAACAACAAAGATCACTTAAACCAACCCCTTTCAAAGCTATGCCTCAGCAAGCCCAAAGGCACTCAGAAAAAACAATACCTAATACCACATGTACTGTCACACACAGTGCAGCCCCAATCACTAGGCCTCCAAGGCAAGCAAACATACTTCCTAGGACTCTTGTCAATAGGGGACTCCATTGTAAGATATACTGATGTCCCTCTAAACTGGCTGAACAAGGAGAACATAACTGTTAATTGCTAATCTGGAGCCAGGATCCAGCAAATCACACATGCACTCAAGTCATTATGCCACAGGGACCAGTGTGATTCCATCATAGTCCATGTAGGTATAAACTACCTGAGATGTACCTCCTTGGAATATATGGAGAGAGACATTACGGAGTTTTCAGACTACATCTGTAAGGTTGGTAGGAGCCTGGCACTGAGCAACATATTACAATCACTGAGAATGAAGCCACAATATCAGCAAAAAGTGATTGATTTCAACTGGCTGTCTTTCTGGTGTCATTCTAAGGGGATCAAATATTTCTCAGCTTGGGAGGACATGGTCAACAGACTACATTGCTTTGCCAAGGACGGTCTGCACCATTCTCCTCTAGGCTTTTGAATACTGGCTAAGGCTTTGTCCACCCCCATAATGCCCTTTATTTAGGAAACTCCAACATGACAAACTTACTGACATAGCAAAATCAACTCAATAGAAGTGAACCTTAAGGTGTTGCTGCTCAATGCCAGGGCCCTAAATAAAAAACTACATTCCCTCCAAGCCCCCATCACAGTCAGGAATATAGATGTCTGTGCAGTTACCAAGTCATGGTTTAAAGCGGTAGAGAATACTCCAACAGTGCAAGGTTTCACTGCCTTTCACACTTTTAGGTCACTAGATGCACAGACAAGAGCTAAAGGTGGAGGTGTCTCAATATACATCCGTTACAAGCATACCTCTAGGGGAATCAAACAGGATGACATGCTGGAGTTCTTCCAAGGGCACATCACCATAGACAAAATCACGTACCATATCCTAGCCAGCTATATGTCACTTTACATTTCCCAAGATGGTCACAATGCTTACTTGGACCTACTACAGGAACTTATCATCCAACCTAACTTCCTACACATGGGAGACTTTAATTACCCATCTAGAGACTGGGAATCCTACATGGCCTCAAATCTACAGGCATAGAAATTCCTGGACTTCATAAATACAAACACCCTTGACCAAATAGTGAATATACACACTAGAGACTCCAACATACTATACCTCATGCTCACAAATATGTGAGAATGCTGCACCTCATCATGGCTCGTCCTTCTGGTCCAACCATAAAGCTGCCTCCTTCAAAATCAAAATCAACTCTGTAATACCATTAAAACCAGTACCAGTTAGAAACTATTCCAAGACAAATTACCTGTTATTAAGTGATGGTTTGTCAAAATTCAATGCCTCTCCAAACCCAGAGAACACACCAACCTATGCTGAATTGCTCTCAGAAACTCTGTACAACAATGTCAATGGGCTACATAGAGGCCGCTGTACTTACCAGAAGTAGCCAAAAACTAGCTCCAGAAACAAAGTGCTCTGGTGGCATCCCAAATTAAACAGGATATACAACAAAAGGAAAACAATATGGCAAAAAGTAGGAAGGATAATTTGCATAAAGATAGAAATGCTCTCATCAAAGTAAATAGGCAAGTATGAGGGTGAAATAGGTCAAGCAAAGCCAACTTTGTGGTTAAGATATCCTCCCAGGTAAAAGATAACCATACAGCTTTCTACAGCTATCAGAAACCTCAGGGGCAGCACACAGCAACATACTGAACTGGTGGTTAACGGTGCCACATTAACTGAGCCTTGCGATACAGCGAACCTGTTAGTGGACAAATTCCATTCCAACTTTTTCCCCCTCTCACCCCCAACCATCTCCCCCCAATAATACCCTCAAACATAACCCTTCCAACTATAACTAGGGGGCATGTACTGGCTGCACTCACTAATGCCAAGAACATGGCCTCACTGGGCCTCAATAACATCCCAGGATGGCTCCTGAATAGTCTAAAATATGACTTATCATGACTGTTGGAGTGATTATTTAACTAGAGTCTTAAAACAGGCTCTGTGCCATGTAAATGGAGGACTGCAACAGTCACCCCCCTTCAAAAGAAAGGACCTTCAACAGATTCTGGAATCTAAAGACCCATTAGTCTGACTAGTCTTATTTGCAAAGCCATAGAAAGAATTATGGAAACTATCAACAAGGACATAGGAGACCTCCAGACACTGGATCCATCTCAGTTTGGCTTTGTCAGAGGAAGATTATGCTTACTGAATCTGGTGGACTTCTTTGAAAAATGTCCCTAAGGCAATGGATGAGGAGAAAATGGTTTATACTGCCTACTAAGATCTGGCTAAGGCGTTTGATACAATACCCCACTTGGGCATTGTTGATAAACTTACAGAGCTAGGTATAAACCCATTTATAACATGCAGGATATCTAGCTGGCTCAATAACATGACTCAGGAGGTTAGAATCTATGAGACCACTTCCACAAAGAGGCCAGTCACCAGTGGAGTCTCCCAGGGCTCTGTGCTAGGCTCACTCTTCTTTGACATCCACTTCTTGGATGTCAAAGCCAATATCAAAGGCCACTGACTAACCAAGTTTGCAGATGATTGCAAACTGGGAGCAGTCACTGAATCCCCCCAAGAGGAGAACACCCTTCAGGAAGGTCTAATACATACAAACATTTGGTGCCAAAACATGACTTAAAACTCCTTATCAAGAAATGCATTATAGTACCTTTTGGGAAGTCTGCCACCCTGGGTAACTAGGTCATAAAATAAAACATCCTTAAAAGTTGATTCACTAGTCAGGGATCTGGGAAGTCATGTAGATAGAAACCTAGCCTTTGACCAACCTGTACCCAAGGTAGTAAGAAAATCCTTGTATGTTGCTCAAGTTATAAGCAAGGGCATGACATCTAGGTTAAGAGACATCATACCACCATACTAGGCCCAAATCAGAGCCATTATATAGTTTGATGCCCCCTTCAGTATCTACCTAACCAGATACATGCAGCAACTGGAATGTCCACAAAGGACAAAAAGAATACAGGGAGTAAACACAATATCCTACACTGATCACCTCAAAGCTCTATTTCTATACTAGGTATCATACAGACTTCTGAAAGATGATCTTTGTCTGGCATACACGGCATCCATAGACCTTGTTTTGATGAATCTTTTGCACATCCACAAAACAAACAGTATTACAACTACTAGATTAAAAGACATAAATTTTGTTTTCAACACAAAAAGGACACATCTGAGATACATATATGCTTCAAAGAGAATTTGCATTCTCTGGAACAGGCTCCCCATCCATGTCAAGCAGAGTTCCTCACTATCCCTATTTAAGCACAACTTGGGCAAATAGATGGGTAATCGGAAATGACTCCTATGTCTCTGATGGACAGAAGCAGTTAGTAAATCACCCCCTATAAATCAAATTTGTGGATCATATTTGGGTTTCATGGCTAGGCTTTTAAGGGCCATCGTGGTCATTAGCCTACTATACACCTATAAACCTATGATCCTATGACTTAGTTGTCTGTCTTCTGCTTCTCCATTCAATTAAAGCTCTATGTCTTTCTTTGTTCTGTGTGGCTCTATCCTCATATCCATTTGGGAGCAAATCTTTCCATCTATCCTGTAGCTTCTGTTTCTTTACAATCACTTTACACTTTTCATATACATAAAACCATTTTATTCCTCTACTTTTTGTACTTTGCCTACATAGTTCTATTCTCCCTAGCCTCTCTCTCTCCCTGCCCCCCTGCACCACAGTACCATACTCTTCTACTGTGAGTGATAATCTGAGATCTGAAGGATGGATCCTAGCCATTTCTGTGTCACTTCATACTATTTTTCTAAGAGTACTCTAGCAACTTTCTAAGTCTATAAGAGCAATATTTAAAATCTGTCCCTATTTTTGGGCCTTTGTCTCCCCATTTTGTCAAGATTTGTCCAGATTTCTTGCACTAAGAGGTTGAGAGGTATATTCTCTAGTTCCACTTTGTATAAAAATATATCATTAGCAAATAACGCAATGCTTTGGGGACTCCCATACCAGTTGTGTCCTCTCATTTTAGAGGACATTATTCCTTGTCCTAGTGGCTCAATGTAAATGGCAAATAACAGTGGAGACAAATGACACTCCTTGTTGCATTCCTCTTCATAATTCCAAACTATTTGATAACCTACCTGCTACCTTTACCTGTGCATTTGTCCACTCATAGATGTTTTTAACTAACTGGATAAAGTGTACTGGGACTCCTCAGTTGGTCCACTGCCTTTAATATTAAGCCCCAACTGATCTGGTCAAAGTCCTTTTCAGCATCTAGTGCAATTAACATAAGACATTGCTTATTCTCTACAGCATGCCTTTGAATCATTAATGTCCTGTTGATATTATCAAATATCTGCCTTCCATTTACAGATCTACACTGATCTAGGTTTATTATTGTCAGACTTGACTGGTCTCTCAGCAATGATATTCACAAATGTTTCACTATCATGGCTCATTATAAAAATTGGCCTATTTGATGCTGGGTCAGCTGGGGCCTTATTTTCTTTGTGTCTATATTATAACATTGAAGTCTTAAAACTTTGAATGTTATAATATTGAACCATTTTGATCGAAAGACTAGAACACTGAACACTCAGAATAGCAAATTTTTTCCCAGGGAAAAAATTCACTGTTCCAGCAAATATACACACAACACAAGTACACCAAAATAAATAATCCACACACAAACACTTCACAAAACCCTACACTAAACCATACGTACACTACTAGCTATCCACTTACCTTAACCCAACCCTAACCCTAAGGTCCATAACTACCGCACACTCACCTTACCTGCTCCCTAACCCTAAAGTCCCTATCGCACACTCACCCTTCCCGCTCCCTAACCCTAATGTCCCTATTGCACACTCACCTTACCCGCTCCCTAACCCTAAGGTCCCAAACTGACACACACTCACTTTAACCTGATCAGTTCACACACTTACCTTAGCCCGGTCCGTAACCTTCACTCCACAGTTGAGGAAATATCGAAGGTGCAGAGACGGCCCACCAAATACTTTCCCTAGGAAAGTATTCCATATTCTGCAGCTTCGCTATTTTCAGCGTTCGGTGCAAAGGGTTCGATATTATAACATTCGAAGTTTTAAGATGTTATAATATAGACCTATTTTCTTTTACTATCAATGAAATCATTGTTTTCCAAGACTACTGCACCTGGCCCCCTCTTAAAATCTCATTACAGAGATTAAACCAGCACAGAACAGCAACTCTTCTTTTAAACTCCATACCTGCAGGGGGAGTCCATCAATCCACAGTGATTTCACTGCCATTCTTTTGCTTATAACTTCCATGTCTTCCTCCCTTGTGATGTCTGTCACCATATTTTCTCCTTTCTCTGGGTTTATTGTTTGTACTTTCATTCTCCTTAACCATTCCTCCATCCTCTTGTCTTCCTTTATGTCACAATTATCTCCTTGGTACAGGTTCTCATAGTACCTTCTAAACACCTGCAAAATCAATCCCCCATCTGATTCTAATTTCTCCATAGTCAGGTCTTTTAATTTTTTAAATACTTCTCACTGATCTCTGCTGCCTTAGTCTTTGTGCTACATATTTAATGTTCCTTGGAATGCTATCAAATTGCAATAGTACTAAAGCTACTTTCAGGCCTTGTTCACTGCGTCTAAGTTAGGTTCAGTGTCCTTCTTAGCTTCAGCAATCTCCTCAGCAAGGCTTAAACTTCCTGCTCTCCCTTTGTCTTGGAGCTCCTTTACTTTTGTCAAAGCCTGCACATTCCTGCTATTACTATCCTCCCATTCTTCTCTCACCCTTAAGTAACCAAGCATCTCAATCTGTTCTTCGTTTTGTCCCATCTGGTTCCTGTTTCTTTAACTAGATCCAGAGTTCCTTGGAAAATCCCAAGTGTTTGCATTACCCAATGTTTGAATCCCTTTCTCTTTAGTAGGTGTATTTCAAAATACCAGTGTCCACACCCTTTATCCTGATCTTTTCTCCTTAACCATACCTCTACGTGCACATGATCAACGTTAATGGGTGGATTTCCCCATAACTTACTCAATGCATGTTCCTCTGTGATATAAAACCTATGCAATCTCACCCACATATTACATTGCTTAGAATGATGTCTACACTCCCTGCTGGTACCCTTCACACTAATTATTTATCCGAAGCCAAAGACCTCATATATTTGCCCAGCAATCTGTCTTCACTTCCAATCCTCATTGCTTTAGGTTCCATGGCTCTGAAATATCCCTGAGGTCATAGATCAAATTCCAGTGTCCCCTAACCACAGTAATGTCCTGACTGTGAGCAGCAACTTCTACCATAAACTATCTTCTCCTGTCCTACAATCAATGCTAGGTACACATTTAGCAATAGCTTCTGTCCTCCCCACCATCCCCTATCAAATACCTATACTCTCCTTACCACTAACTCATGTCCTCCTCCTAATCAGTACCCCTCTTATCCTTTTATTAGTCATGTGTGCACTATACCCTAACATCCAATTTCCCATGTTTCTCCTCACCCAGATGTGTTTCCTGCAATATAATTACATCAGTGTGACATGTGTATATTAGAGAACCCTCTCTCTTTGAATATTCACCACTCCATTGATGGTCCAAGTAATAATCCTCAATTCATATATTTATTGTTGATCTTCCTGCTGACCTTTTCCTCTCTTTTTGCTCTGCCTACTTTGTCTTATCTCTCTAATTCCCTTTCAGTAATTTCATTATTCCCCCCCCCCTTCAATGTTAAACTTAATACCTTCTCCATCCCCTCAAACCTTTCTAAAACTATATAGAAATCCAACCCTCATATCTTCAACTCCTTAGAGTAAATCTCCAGCTAGGATGCATTCTGTACCTTTATACTGACTACCCACTCCCTCCTGTCCTGGCATAGTCTAATTAATTATCACTTGACACTTGCTTCACCTCTCTTTTCTCATCCATACCACTGAATAGTTTAAATAGGATTTTATTTCATGAGTTTCTTACTCTACTACTGGACACCTTCTTAGCTATCCTTCTATAACTTTCTGCTCTGTGGAACCTAGTCGGACATTCCCGGTCAACAAATGTTAAATAAAAAAATAAAATAAATAAATAAAAATAAAATTTCTCATGTCTCATGCTTAAATAGGTTCATAGGTGTGTACTAGGCTAATGACCACAAGGGCCTTTTTAAGCCTAGTCATGCATCCCAAATCTCTAACATGTTCTGGTACCCTTGATAAGTGTAAGAAGGGGCTTGGGAGGTAAAACATATACAAGCAGGGACCTGGGAGATGAACCATTTACAGGCTGCCTATGTCCATTAGAGACATAGGTGCCAAACCAGGAATGCACTTCCGGTTCCACATCCAATTGTCCAAGTCACACTTGAATTGGGTTAGGAAGGAACTCTGCTTCACATGGATGGGGAGCCTATTCCAGAGAAGTGGTAGTCTCTGGGATATATACCTGTCTGTCTAGCAAGTCATATTTATAGCATAGGTAAGGTTTAAGTCTTTAGAATGGGTGATTCTGGTGCTGTTTGTTTTGCAGAAATGCAGGAGGTCCATTAGAGTGGCATTTGAAAATGCATTGAATGCTAGGCATACTTCTCCCCTCAACAGACAGTAGGAGACAGAATACAGAGATAGGGCCTTGAGGCAGTCTGCATAGAACAGGTTTCTTACTCCCTGCGTTCTTTTAGTGAGGAACCTCTATGCATTTGTTGGATATGTCTAGCTAGGTGCATACCAAATTGGTCATTGTACTTGATGATAGATCTTACAAATGCTGAATATAGTAGAATAATAATGTATTTGAACCTGGATGCCATACCTTTGTTTATAAGTTGCACAACACAAAACTATTTCCTCACTACTTTAGACACATGTTGGTCAGATTGGTCAAAGGGTCTGACTACTGGGTCAACTCTTAGGACTGTGTTGTCAATATGATAGTTTCCAAGGGTGGATGACTTTCCAAAGGATACTATTATGCATTTCTTGGCATTCAGTTTTAGTCCATGGCTCTGACACCGGTCATTTGTGTGTGACAACCCTTCCTGGAGTCAGTGGGTGATTTAATGATAGCTCCTAATTTGCAATCATCTGCAAATTTAGTTATCCAGAGGCCATTGACATTGGTCTTGACTTTATAGAAGTAAATGCCAAAAAGAAGCAGTCCCAGGACCAATACCTGAGGGACTTTGCTTGTGACTGGCCTCTTTGTAGAGGTGGACTCTGCAATTCTGACTTCCTGGGTCCTCTCTGTGAGCCAGCTGGCTACCACCGAGTGACATAAGGGTTTGTACCAAACCTCTTAAGTTTGTCAATAATGCCCAAGTTGGGGATTGCATCAAATGCCTTGGCCAGGTCAAGGTAGATAGTGTGAACCATTTTGCCCTCATCTATTGCTTTGGTGACTTTCTCAAAGAAGTCCACCAAGTTCAGTAGGCATGACCTGCCCTTGATGAAACCAAAGTTGGTTGGGTCCAGTGTCTGGAGCTTTCCTATGTCATTATTGATCATTTCCATGATAATTATTCCCATGGCTTTGCATATGAGACTACTGAGACTTATGAGTCTGTAATTTCCAGGGTGTATAGATGGCCCACCTTTGTGCAGAGGGATGATTGTTTCAGTTCTCCATTCATGAGGCATGAAGCCTGTTTGGAGGCTACAGTTAAATAACAATTCCAGAGGGCCTGATAGATCATGTTTCATGCTATTTAGAAGGCATCTGGGGATATTGTTTGGACTCATTGATGCAGTGTTCTTGGCCTTAGAGAGAGCATTAAGGACTTGTTCCTTAGAGATAGCAGGGGGAGTTATATTTGATGTTATTTCCTGAGAGAAGGTGGATGGGGAGAGAGGGGTAAAGTTGGAGCTGAATTTGTCAAACAGTAGGTTTGCTATATCTTTTGGCTCTGTATAGGTGGCTCCATTTACAATGAGCTCTGCACACAACTGTATACTGCCTGTGAGGTTGCAAACATAGCTAAAGAATGTCTTGTGGTTGTCCTTGGCCTGGGAGAGTAACCCTACCTCAAATTTGGCTTTCATAGACTTTATTTGTGCTCTGAGTTATTTGTTTAGTTTGATGAAAGTGCTTTTATCCTTCTGGGTGCTGCACCTCCTAATCTTTGCCATCATTTTCTTTCTTCTGTTATTCAGCCTATTGAGGTTGTGATTCCACCATGGTGGCTTGTTTTTTGAGTTAGTTCTGTACTTCTTCCTAGTGGGTACAGTTACCTCTATGCAGCTGTTAACATGCTTGCATAAGGTTTCTGTGAATAGTTCTGCATAGGCCGTAGTGTTCTCAGGGTTTATGGAGGCCTGACATTTTGCCAAGTTATCACCTAATAGCAGAGAGTTAGCCTTAGAGTACTTCCTGAATATTCCAGGGTTACCTGGGGTTCCAGGTTTTATTTTTACTTCAGAGAAGGCCACTCTGTGGTCTGACCTTAGCAGAGAAGACATTACACTAGGGAGTGTGCAGTACTCTTCCCATGTTAGTGTGGGCCATATCCAGTATGGTTGCACTCCTTTTTGGTGTACTGATAATCTGGTCCAAGAAGTTTGTGTTTACAAAATCCAGAAATCTCTGTGGCTGTAAATTTGGTGTCATATATGATTCCCAATTAATAGTGGGGTAATTAAATTCACCCATAAATATGGTATTGAGTTGGAAGAAGAGTTCTTCCAATAAGTTTAAATACATGGTATGGGCTTCCTGGGTCATACAGGGGGACCTATAGCTTGCAAGGAAGTGGCACTTAATTTTATCTATGGTGATTTTGTAGATTTTAAAGGCAAGATGGAAAAACGAGTTAATATCCTAAGAGCTGCAGTGTGCACTAAGCAGTTAGATATAAAAGAGGGGAATAACTTAAGCTTTTGCTTTCTAAGTGAATAGCCAGTAATTTTAAAAGGGCAAGATAGATTGAAATGGGTGGGCACTTTGTATTCTGGTTCTACGGAATACAGTGGGATGACTGATAAATTTAAATAGTTGAAGGGTAGTGATTTCACAAAATGATAACTTTGTGCTTACTCACAATAGCCAATAAAAGAGGAGAGGGAAGGAGATATGTGGTCAAATTAACATAAGGGGCAGGAAACTAGAAAGACAGTTGAGTTTAAAAATACAACAGCACCAGGGTAGGAGGGTGGGGAAAAACTTACTTTTTGTGACTCACAAGAGACAAGCTGTGGTCTCTTTACTAGTTTAAATATGCAATTAAAAGTTGAATACAAGTAGTTCCTAGCCCTACACTCAGTTTATAGGAAATTAAACTTAATTGACCTGTCCTAATTTCTGTGTGACTTACAAAAGATACAGCTGCAGTCTCTTTCCAAGTTTAAATATGCAGTTAAAAGCAGAATGCAAGTAAAACACAGTGTAGAGAAAATGAATCACAACATACAAAATAGAAGAAGGCAATAAAGCAACATAAAATACAAGAAAGCAAAAACAGGCAAACTTCTCCCTCACAGAATGTTGTGGCAGAGTCTGGGTGAGCCTTTCTAGTAATGCCAATGTTTTCATTTTTTTCTTTTCCCTTGATTCATGATTTCATAAGTTCATAGCTAATTACCAGGCTAGCTGCCTTAATGGTCCATTCTAAACCTAGTCAGTTTCGCTTCCAAAGGTGACACTCACACACTGTACCTTGTATCTGTGACTCAAACACATTAACCATTATACCAACCTCCAACCATTAAAAATCTACCACCAAGTCCAATAACATCAGCACCACTGCCTCAATGCCTTTCATTCCAAGCCACCCCTTTACTTCCCATTTTTACTTTGCCATTATTTTTCCCTCGTTTATCACCAGGAAAATGTGGCTTCAGTGCATCCCATGAAAGTCTTTCATATTTCCGCCACTTTTTTTCTCCTCATTTCCCCTGTTGTACTACACTCAACTTTCTATCCACTCACAAATATTCTGTGTTTACCCATATAAACCAATTAGTGCACAAACCTCTGATGTTCCCCCTCACTCTATTACTACCTTGTTTTGCTACCATCCCCTGCTCCTTAATATGCAATATCTCATAGTGATTATACCCAAGACTGATATCTTATATTTTGCTGCTAAACACCCTTATTACCTTTCATTTCCATATTCACTCCTGCCAAAATTTTGGTAGTTTCTTCAGTCTCTCTCTCTCTCAGCTGATTCTCAGTATCTGAAAGCTAACTATCCAGCACTGATGCAAATGTTCCCTTTCTAATAAAACAAGATAACACCTTACCTCCTGCCTCAACTGGAGGAATTATTAAAACATAATTTTTGTCTAGTGTCCCTTATTCCCACTGTCTGCTTAGTGGTTCATAGGTAAGTACAAAGCTAATGACCACAGAGGCCTTTTTAAACCTAAACTTGCTTCCCAAAGGTGAGAATCAAACCCTCTACCTTGAGTCATTATGCCATTCCCCATTATCGCATAATGTGCAAAAAACAGGGCCTTTCCTTTTGCCTATTTCCACAAGTTTTCTCCCTGAATGCACAATAATGTATAACAAGTAAAAACAAAACATTAACATTCAAAATTTGCCTAAGCTTTCATGCATATTCTGCACTGTAGTGTTTGTTTTCACTCCAACTATTCCAAGTCCTCATCTGAGTAAGCAGAGTAGCTGTATGCAGAGGTCACAATTGTTTTTACAATTTACCCTCCTCAAGTTCAGCAAAAAGAAATACCACAGACTTAACCAAGAGAGAAGACAAAAAAAACACCCTTATCTTTCCACTCTTCAAATATTCAAGTTCCCACACATCACAAAGAGCATAAAAGCAAAACATTGAATTGTGAAACATTATACTTTAACATTTGCATCAAATGTAAGGCGTATTCTGCATTACAGTATTTGTTCATTTTTTCACTTTCTTTTCTTTCTTTTCCTTGTATAATGATGCACTTGCACCCTTCCATGTGGTTCACCAAGTAGGCAGAACAACTGTTGACCAGGGTTGAGACACATTTCATAGGATCATAGGAGTTTACTAGGCTATTGGCCCTGAGGCCCTCATAAGCCTAGCCAAGAGTTTAGCCCATGTTTAGACAAGTTAGCACCTGATGACCCTGTCCAGCATGGACATGGGTAGAATCCCAGTGGTGTATTTTCTGTTTCCTATCCAGTTATCCAGGTTGCACTTAAAGAGGGGTAAAGAGGAGGACGTGGAAAGGGAGTCAATTCCACAGATGGGAGAGTCTCTGGGACACAAATCTGCCCTGCCAACAAGTCCTATTGATGTCACAGACCAGGTTAAGGCAGCATGTGCTGGTTACTCGAGTGGAGCTTAACTTGCAGATATGCAGCAGTCCCATCAAGTTAGGGTGTGAGATTGCCTTGTATGCCAGACAGATGTCACCTCTGAGGAGTCTGTATGAAACTGAGTAGAAGGCTAGGGCTTTTAGCCTATCTGTGTATGGTAGATGTTTGAGGCCCTGGATTCTCCTGGTGAAGAACTTCTGTGGTCTCTCCCAACTGCTGCATATGCTTTGCTTGGTACATGCTGAAAGGGGTGTTGTACTCAATAATGGGACTTATAAGGGAAGAATACAGGGATGTTATGACCTCCTTGTCCCTGGATGAGATACCCTTACTTATAAGGTGGGCCATGTAGAAAGCTTTCCATACAGCTGAAGCAACATGGTGGTCAAAAGTCAGGTTGCTATCAATCTAGGTTTCTAAATCCCTCACAACTGATTGCGTGGTTAGGACCTTATTATTAATATGATAATTTGTGGGGATGTCGCTCTACCCCAAAGGGGATGATGATGCATTTTTTGGTATTCGGCCTGAGGCCATGTTTCTGGCACCAGTCATTTGTTTGGGTGAGACCCTCTTGTAGAATGTCCAGATCACTAGGGGAATTGATTGCAATGCCCAACTTGCAGTCATCTGCAAACTTGGTCAGCCATAGCCCACTGGCTTTGGTCTGCACCTCAGAAAAGTAAATTCCAAATAACAGAGGCCCCAAGACCAAATCCTGTGGTACGCCATGCATTACAAGGTCTACTGCTTGAGGTGGTTTCCCCTATTTTGACTAGGTAGGTTCTATCAGTGAGCCAGTTTGCTACCCATCTGGTAACATACAGAGTGATGCCTATTTGAGAGAGTTTATCTATTATGCCCAAGTGGGGAATAGTGTTGAAGGCTTTGGCCAGGTCAAGGTAGGTGGTGTGCAACATCTTCCCCTCATCCATAGATTTCATGACTGTCTCAAAGATGGGTCCCATGGAGGCTGTATTTTTTTGTCTTTGAGAAAGCAGTGATGACCTGTTCCTTACATATAAGGAGAAGGGGGCAGGTACTGAGGATGTCCTGATTTACTGATGGGGGAGAAAAGAGGGGTGAAGTTTTTGCTGAATCTGTCAGCCGGCAAGTTTGCTATATCTACGGCATTTGTATATATGGTGTCCTTGACCACCATTTCTGAACAGATCTGGGTGCTTCCTTTGAGGTTGTGGACATATGTGAAAAAGGCCTTATGATTGTCTCTAGTAGAAGTGGCCAATTTGGACTCGAAGTTGGCTTTGCAGGATTTCACTAGTGCTCTTATTTGCTTGTTCAGGCTAAGGAGAGATTGTTTCCAATTGAGTACCTGCTCCATTTTTGGTCCTGGACAGCATTTTTTTCTTTTTGTTATAGAGTTTATTTATGGCAGATGTCAACCAGACAGGTTTACTCTTCCTTGCAGATGATGATTTAGTCCAGTTGGGTATTCCTGATTCCATGCATCTATATAAATGCGTGTATAGTGCTTTGGTGTAGTTTTGGATATTGGTGCCAGTTTCTACAAAGGGGGAGGGGGCTGTGAATTTGTTTATACCATCCCTCAGGAGACTGTAATCAGCTTTGGAGAAGTTTTTTTTTTGTTTGACCCTAGTTAGAGGGGGGTCAGGGGAGACGGTGACATCGAAAGTGACCGCTTTATGGTCAGATCTTACCAGGGAGGATGATAGTGTAGGGATGCTGCAGTAGTTACTCATGTTGGTTAATACCAAGTCCAAAATATTATCACCTCTTGTGGGGATATTGACTAGCTGTTCCAAGATGTTTGCATTGACAAAATCAAGGAATCTCTGGGCATTTGTGTTCTGGCATGAGTAGTTCTTGCAATCTATGTTTGGGTAGTTAAAGTCACCCAGAATCAAGGTTAAAGGTTGAATCCTGATAGATTCAAAGAGGTCCAGATAGGCAGATTGGGCATCTTGAGTCAGGTTTGGGGGCCAGTAGCTAGCTTTGATTTGAGTATGGGTCTTGTCAATGGTTAACTGCACCTGGAGTGTCTCCTGTGGGTCATACTGTTTGACCAACCTGGAGATGTGTATGTCTTTAATATATATTGAAACTCCACCGCCCTTGGCTTTACTGCTCACAGTTTGGGATCTGAAGGCATAATAGGATGATTAAACCAGTAAGGCTGGGGTACTATCCGCAGCTTTGAACCAGGGTTCTGTAATTGTGCAAATGTCAGTATTTTCCAGGCTTAAGAATGCTTGCAATGAGTGCAATTACATGTTTAGACTCCTAGCATTTAGCAGCGTGACCTTTAATTTGCGTTTTGTTGAAATTTTTATGTTGGTAGTTTTAACCTCATCACTTTTCCTAAAAAAAAACACTATTGTGGAGGCAAGACCCTTTGCCAGAAGCCTGAAGCCCAGGTGAGACAGATGCAGGCCATCTCTGGCAAAGCATCGTGGTCTGTCGATCATATCTTTCCAAGCTGTCAAGTACTGATCATCCTTGAATGACACCAGAAACTAAACCAATTATTAAAGTCAATCATTTTCTGTTTGTATTGAGGCATCATTCTGGGTGATGGTAGAATGCTGCTTAAGACTAGAGACACACCTGCCTGGTATACATATTCAGTGAACTCAATCATGTCTCTCTTCATACAGTCCAGGGAGATACATCTTAAGTCATTCACGCCAACATGGACTATGACAGAGTCATAACAGTACCTGTTGTTGAGAGACTTCAGTGCATATGTGATATGGTGGATTCTGCTCCCTGACAGACAACTAACCTGACTTTCTCCTTATCCAGCCTGGTGAGAGGCACATCTGTGTGTCGCACACTACAGTCTCCTATGAGTAATATGTTGGGTTTATGGTTAAGCCTTAGTGGCCGTGAGACACAGGTGTATGGACTATGCATGGTATGTGGTGTGGAGGGCTGTGGAAATCCCATGTGTTTTTGCCTCAGAGGTCTCCTTTGTTTGGGTATGTTTTTGTTGATGACCTCTGCATATGTAGGTGCATGTTGTGTAGGAGTGGGTGGTGTTTGAGATGTATTGATTGTGTTGCCAACCTTCTTAGTGCCAGATATACTGGCTTGTGAGGGAGAGACCATAGACTCTAGGTTCCTAATGTAATTGCATGTCTCATAAATTGTGTTCCTAGCTGGAAGTAGTAGATGATTGTCTACGTTCATGAGGCAGTTGCTATACTAACTCAGGATGTCTGTATCAACCAGATTGGCAGGAGAAACTCATTTTGTGATTTCCACTGGTGAAGTCCAAGTAGAAAACAAATATAATGTGAAAGGAAACTAAAACCAACTCCTAATTTACCCAGCTTTCAATAATAAAGGGTAAAAGTATATGTCACTGAGTAATAACACAGTGATACTTATGAAAAGCATAGCCTCCAATGTTTGCACTGCACTAAGGTACACATTTATCAGAACCTTATTTTACCACTAGTGAAACATCTCTGGTGGTTAAGCAGGGTACCTGCCAGGAAGGATCATAACAGTTAATGTGATCCACCCTGCTTAAGGCAAGATAATAGACACACCACAGACAATAAATGTAAATGCCAAAAAAAACCCACTGTTTAGTTCTATGCAAATCTTTTGAAAAGTGCATAACCTTGGTGCCCTTGAACAACTTAACTTTAAGCAGTTCAGCTGGACATTCTAATTGCCACTCTCTAGTTGGCAGACTGGTTGCACTCTGGTTTACTCTTCCTCTTTCCAAGGTTCTCAACCCCTGTCCTCTCCACTGTCTTCACCCTCTCATGGTGCTGAAACCATTCTGTGCTGGTAATGTCAAAGATCCACAGTTGTGATCTCTGGTGACAGGTATGTTTTAACCCCAGATCAATAAGAAAAGCTTTTAGCACTGCTGGATATCAGAGACATTCTGATTCCCATCTGTCTGCACATTCTTACAGCTGTAAAGCATTAATTTCTCTTCTGGCACTTGGCCACCAAGTAATCATTATCCACAAATACTCTTGTGGTTCCAGTCTTCAGATATTTCCCCTTTTCCACAATGCTCCCCAAAACATTTTTTTTCTGTTTATATAACTGAAATTTGATCCAAAAAGGTCTTAACATTTTCTTTAGTAATGCTCCTAGCAGGTAAATCCTGTGTGCCCTTCTCTATTAGTATGTCATGGGCTGGAAGTCAAGTCCATTTACTCAGCCACTTGACCATAAATTCCACACAGTTTTCACCCTTATGCTTCTTGGGGATTGCAGTCATCATCATCTTCTTTCGGCTGTTCCCGTTTGGGGTCACCACAGCGGATCATCTGCTTCCATTTCTTCCTGTCCTCTGCATCTTGCTCTGTCACACCAACCACCTGCATGTCCTCTCTTACCACATCCATAAACCTTATCTTAGGCCTTCCTCTTTTCCTGTTACCTGGTAACTTCATACTTAGCATCTTTTTCCCAATATACTCAGCATCCCTTCTCAGCACATGTCAAAACCAACGTAATCTTGCATCTCTGGCTTTGTCTCCAAACCTTCCAACCTGGGCTGACCCTCTAATATACTTATTCTTAATCCTGTCCACCCTCATTACACCCAGTGCAAATCTTAACATCTTCAACTCTGCCACATCCAGCTCTGACTCCTGCCTTTACCAGTCTTACAACTCAGTTAATTTATTCCTCATGTCCCCCTGGTTCCTGCTGTAAAATGTTGTCTTTAATTCCCTGGGTTTCTTCTGGCACTTGCCAGTTTCAGTCTCATGCCAGTTGGTTACTTCTTTCAGTTCCTTTATCTTCTTATTATTTTTCTCATGTACTTCTTCCAGTGTGCCACTCATTTTAAAGAATTAAGTAAAGAGTTTATTGATTTTGTCTGCTAGTGTAGGTCCTTACATGTTTTCTCTTCCCTCCTTCTCTTGTCATTAATCCCTTCCCTTGACCTGCAAGGACAAGTCTCTTCTTTTCTCTGTCTTTTTTGCTTCTGCTATGCTTTTCTTTTCACCTTTTCTTCACCTTCCAATTTTTCTAGTGCTCATGTGGACTTTCTAACTCAACAAAGGACCAGTCCTTGTTTTTTATCACTTCTAAACTACGTTTTTTGCTCTCTACAGCTGGGAGGAAGGAAACTTGCATCTGTTTAGTATGTCACCATACTAAAAGTCCTCAAACATACATTATTTCATTTTATGTTTTATGTTTTGTTGACTGGGTTAGTCCACTAGACAGACTGCTTATTTTCAGGGAAAACCCATTGTGATATTTGTAATATCTAGGAGAAATTGAACTGGACACTGGGGAGATTCCCCCAGTCTGAAGTGTTCAAGAATATGATTTCAGAAAGTAAGTCCATTGATGGTAAAGAAATGTCATAGAGTGATATTAAGAAAGAATTTTCATTGGGAACTTGAATGCAAGTAATCAGTACTTTACTGATAATTTTGGTTAGTAAATATGCTTCTGCTGTGGAATTTTTATAGCAGCTAATAAAATGTATCCATGTAGATGATATAATCAATGTGGGAAAAGACTATGTACTAGAAAAAGGTACAAATTAACATGTAGTAATTGGCAACTAAATAAAAGTTATAAGTTGTGCAAAACCAGAACATAGCATATGTAATATATTATCTTAGCCTTCAAATGACTACAGTAAATATTAACTAAATATAAATATAATGAATAGTATTAGTAAAGGCCTAAACAGCATGTCCTACATCCATACAGGCGCTGTCATTATACTTAATATCTTACAGATTACTAAGAAACTACCTGTGTCTGGCATATTAAGCATCTTCCAACCCATCACTGATGGATTTAGTGCACACCAGCAAGTCAAATGGCATCGGAAGTGCTCATTCTAGAGATATAAACCTCTTCTGCAACATCAACAGAATGGTTTGGAGAGACAGATATATCTCACAAAGGATAATGCTGCTATGGAACAGACTCCCCATCCACATAAAACAAAGTTCATCCCTGTCCATTTTCAAGTGCAACTTAGATCTATGGATGGGAAATAATATATTTACCTGAGGACCATGGGATGAATAAGACCAATCTCCAGCCTAATGGGATAGGTTATTTTGAGCAGAAAAAAGGAAACTGGCTAGGCTTAAAATGGCCTGTAAGGGCAGCTAGCCTAGTAGTTACCTATGAACCGATAAATCAGAAATGCATAATCACCATACCATGGTGGTAGAGAGAGTTATCACCAAGATACCAGAAGTTAAAATTGAAACCAGCCAAACCTGAAAGGCCATAAGGCAAAAGACTGGCATCTGTAACTGGATTCTGAATTGCAATGAGGACAAAGTAATTTAAATGGCAATGAAATTAAATTATTCGTTAACTAAGTATGTAATGAAAATGTTGAGGAGGTGAATGCAGCTAAGACTGACAATGTTAATGAAAATAAAAATGTGAATGTAATTAAGCTCTGGTGGCAGACTGACTACCGCACACATGCAACCCTAAATTGAATAGTATTTCAGATGCTTGACTGAGCCGACAGGGTAAAGATGCAAGTGGTACCCCATGAGCAGAGGTTCACTTATCAAGTTGCTTTTGGGGTAGCTCTCACTAAAAGTGCATTGGAGAATGAATCCACATTGAGAGGGCAATCTAGTCTCCAAGGTGATGCAGATCATCTATCTCCCTACCCAGTGGATGAGCTAGGTTTAAGAAATATATCATTGCTGGGATGCTGCTGAGGGCATAACTCACTGGGGAATGCCCAAAATAGGAGAGGGGTGAATGAGCAAGACTGATATGGACAGGTTTGATAACTGGCAGACTAGTCAGGAAAACACATACAAAAATATACGAATATAACTGAAAAATAAAAATGAAAGTTGTGAAGAGGCTGAAGAAGAAAGTGAAAAAGAGAAAATACTGTAATGTTAACTGAAACTTGAGAATTTCAACATTGTGACAACTAATAGGTATGAAGTGTTGAAACTAAAATACAGGAAGACACAACAGAGAGTGAAGGGGAGTGCAAAATGAAGGTTGTACAGTGACAAGAATACAAAAAAGGGGAAAAAAATTGACAGAAAAGGAAAATAAAGAAAAGTAAGGAATATTAATCATTTTTCAGTTGCCATTATTTTTAACACTATAATTAGTGACTTAAAAACATTGGAAGTGTTAAGATGGTGCCAAACAGTGAAAATTTAAATTATATGTTTGGCTGATATAAAGAAACCCAAGAATAACTCTAAAAAAGAAATAGCAATGTTATTTACAGACAAGAATGTTGCAATATTGAAACAATGTTAAAGCCTAGAACATGGTTAGCGAGGGATGTAAAATTAACAAAAAAAAAAGAGTGTTTAGGATGAAAATGCTTGCACATGCCAATTATACAGAAGGAGTTATATTTCTAGAAGAAATAAAATAATTTGCTGCAAATGACATTGAAATTATAATAATGGAAGACTATAACCTTTATTTAAGAAAGGGAGATATTAAGATATACGAGGATATTATGAAAACTGGAAATTTGAAAACTGGATGAGAAAGAAAGTTTATACTTTGAAAACGATTAAAAAAGCTATGGTGATATTAAAATGTTTTTAGTCCCTTTAGTCTTATACACAGGTCAGGTATACTTTTATCAACTGGAGGAGAAGTTGTGGATAGCAATTAAAAATAGTTGAAGGATTTTATCTGGGAAGGGAAGACAGCAAGGGTCAATTGGAATAAACTGATTCTATCAATAGATCAAGGTGGACTAGGATTACCTAATTTGAGTGGTATTTTACAGCAACACAGTTAAGGCTCTTATACATAGCAAAAACAGAAAACTATAATTCAAACTGGAAAGAAATGATGCTGACACAGGAAGGAAGGTCAAGAAATACGGAGAGATTGGGATTTTGGATGCAGACTCTTAAGGAGAACAACCAAAATCATGCAGAGTATTATATTCATAAAATAGCAGGAAGTATTCTAAGCACCAAACCAGCATGACAATGGAGAAAAGGGATTTTGACAATAGGGCTGACTGTGGTCAGGTATACAGATAATAGACAAGAGGGGCTGGAATTTATTGGAGAAAATTGGAAAAGGAACCAAGGTATTGGGAGCAAATAACTTAAAGGAAAAGGTAATAGAATGGGAAGAGGCCAAGAATGTATTTGGACTGCAGGTTAGAGATTGCCTTCCCTATCAAGAATTAATATCAGAGTATAGGCAAAGAGAAAGAAATAGGGGGCTCCTAAATGAAAGACCAGC
The DNA here is from genome assembly GCF_019279795.1 of Protopterus annectens. Taxonomy (NCBI): domain Eukaryota; kingdom Metazoa; phylum Chordata; order Ceratodontiformes; family Protopteridae; genus Protopterus; species Protopterus annectens. The sequence goes on along the minus strand of NC_056733.1, from coordinate 1,423,176,699 downwards.
ACTAGTAGAGTTTTTAATAGAATCTAGAACAGAAGCTGCAATTAGAAAAGGAATAATTAGTAAAGCATATAAAATATTGCATGATAATTATAAGAACCAATCAGGAGCTTAGAAAGGACTGGGAAGAGAGATTGGATAAGCAATTCACAAAGAAACAATGGGGGATATATATGTGTATCTCCCAAATATGCAACAAAGTCTAGAAGATTTAGGGTCTTTGCCTGGAAGTGTTTACATAGGTATTTTTATACCCCAAGTAGACTCCAAACAATTTTTGCTCAGGTGGATAGCAAATGGGATGCGAGGGGCAAGAAAGTGGTAGCTGGGAACGTATTTTTGGGAGTGTAATGAGCTGGCAGACTTTTGTGATTCCCTGCGGGTCACTCTGTCAGAGATGCTGAGTGAGCAGACTAGACTGAAAGGAGAGATGATTTTTTTGAGTTATGCTGCAGAATCAGAATTGCCTAGACATAGTAAAGCCTTACTGAGTCTAATTATGGTGGCTGCCAAAAAAGCAATTATTAGAAAATGGAAATCAAAGTCTAGAACAACTTTACTAGAAGTAGTGACTATAGTAACAGAGATAAAACAACTGGAATTTAGATTTTTACAAAAAGGAAGGAACAAACTACATAGAAAAAAAATGGGAACTGTGGGAACAATACATGCAGAGCAGGAATGAGGTTTAAGAAACAAGATTTGAATGAGCCATAATAATGCTTAATTGACAATGACTGGATGGTTTATAAATGATGTATAATGTTTACAACTACAGTTGTTTCAATGATGTCAGTGATATAAACTGTTTGCAACTAAACTGATTTCATTTTGTATGTTTTTCATTTATATAATTGTAAGATTGCCTTTGTCATATGTGTAAATTTAATAAAGATGTTTGGGGAAAAAAGAAGCTATGTGACATATAGTGATAAAGTCCTTACTTCTTCCACTTGATCTGAGTTCAGTTAGAGGCTGAGATGCCTGATGGAACTGGAAAGGGAGGATGGGATTTCCCATTCTGGGGTGAATGTCCAAGCGTATCTGTCCACCACATACTTCCACAATCCCATGGAGGAGGGAAGGTAATGTAAATGTGAGCTTGGAGAGATCATAAGGCCCAACAAGGTGATAACTGGAAGTAGACTTCGTTGTTGGTGTGCAGAATCATGCACTAACATGAGAGAGGCATTCTGAGCCTGTGTAGTGACACAGATTGTATGCTTCCCTGACCAAAGGTGGGGTTAGGCTATTATAAATGCTTTAATTCCTGGAATGCCAGGAAGTACATAAATGTATAACACACCATTGTATATGGTTGAATGATGGCTCCCTCTGGACAGTTCTTACATTGATCCTGGGTGAAATTACAGAGTTAGGGAATTAATGATAAATGTCCAACTGATGAAGGCATGATGTCCAGTAAGTGTGTAAATAAAAAAACACAAACACATATTAAAAAATAAAGGAAGAGTAAGAACAGAGGTAGTAGCATTTTTTTCTTTTTTCAAAGACAATAAAGGAAATAGACGGAGAGAAACTAATTGTATTTACAGATTACTGTACTATTTAGTTGGTGTTTAGCAATAATAACAAGGTACTTATGGTGGGAAAGGGTATAAAAGGACTGACTGCTTGTGAAGAAGAATGGAAAAATGAGCTAAACCACTTAGTTAAGAGAAGATCACAGTAGCATGATTGTTTTGTATAAAACTGGACAGAATGGCAGGTTGTACTGAAAGAAAAGTATAACATGTATTATACACATACAAAAGGAAAATGGAAAAAGGAATAAGATAACTTATTAGAAGAATATGAACTTATAATATAAAATCATAACATAAGTTATAGGAAGTAAACCGTACATGAAAAATAATGAAACATTTGATCAAAAGACAAAAGTTTTTCTTAAGAGAAAAAGAAATTGCGCCTTTGTTTGTAAGGTTTATGATAAAAGAAGAAAATATGATGATTTGTTTAAAAGATAAGACAGGAAGGAGTTCAAGCAGGCAGATAATGCAAATGTATGAAAATTAAATAAAGACAACATATAAGAAGGGAATAATAAATGATTTTAAAGAATGGATAATTTGAAATATGAGTGAAGTATATAAGAAAAAAACTGAAGGAAAAAACTTTGGGAGATTTGAATAATATACTATGAATAGTTAATGACAACAGAGTGCCAGGGAAGGGTGGCATTGGGTATACATTTTATAAGACTTTGAGTGATGAAGAAAAAAATCATCAGGGTGTTAAAAGAATGGTTTGGAGATATAATAAGAAATGGGAAAATAGAAGAACGTGTTATTGAGTATGTCTGAAAAAATTAAATCCATGTTATACAAAACTGGAGGGTAATACTGTTGTGTAATGAACACTATAAAACTGCAATAAAATATTGATAGAAAGAATATTGACAGGAATGGAGAAATTACTGTCAAAAGGAATATATTACGAATAAGTGACAAAAAATGTTATTATTAATTAAACTGGTAGGTATTATAGTAAAGAGGTAAAGGTTTTGGTAGATGACATACCTATGCTTTATGATAATTTAAATCACAAACAAGTATGGAATGTAGTATAGCATTAAGAATGCAATTAATTTATGGAAAATCTTTAAGTTAACGTTTAAAAATAAGATTGTTTAATGGGACTTGATATTATTTTTCTAGGGTCTCAAAAGGGCAGTCATGAATAATGAAAGTTATAAAGGAGGTCTGAATGTATTGCATGTAGGATTTGTTTTTGTTTTATATTATAATTTAGTACTACATAAGATGAGGGGAAATGATGGGAATAATCTAAGTAAAGTGCATAAAAAATACTAGGAATAGTGTGAAAGCTTTGAGAAGGGGAAGATGAAGAAAATCGATGAAGAGGAAGAAATAGAATATCACTTGAGATATTTTATGTGGCTAATAGAACACAAAATAATTGGAAATGGTATAAGAGAGGAATAAAAGATTTTTATTTAGATGATGGGTATGAGAATATAGATGTAATAAAGAAAGTATGGATAAAAAAAGACAGCAAGATTATAAGAAAATAATATGAATGGAATGATTTTATACTTTAAATACATATTACGTGAGAAAAGAAATATGAAATATAAAGTATGAGAAAAAAAGAAATGTAATGTGATAGTTGAAATGGGGAATAGACTGCAGAACATATTTCACTGTACTTAACAGAAAATAAAGCATGTATTAGTCAATGACTAATATACCCCACTGCAATTCTTAAGATTCAGAAGAATAAATCCCCCAGGTGTATGTGTATATATATATATATATATATATATATATATATATATATATATATATATATGGTTCTACCTGATAAGAACGAAAAGCAAAAACACCAACAACGAGATCACCAACAGCGGAAATAATCGACAGTTTGAAATCCCGATGCTGAAAACACTGACATACAAAACAAGCTCAACTGTTTAAGTATGTGATAGTGACAGACTTTAGGGTTAGGGTGCGGATAAGGTAAGTGTGCGTTAGTGACGGACTTTAGAATTAGGGTGCGGGTAAGGTAAGTGTGCGATAATGACGGACTTTAGGGTTAGGGTGCGGGTAAGTGTGTGATAGTGACGGACCTTAGGGTTAGGGTTTGGGTTAAGGTTAGTGTATAGATAGTTGTGTATGTAAGGTTTAGTGTAGGTTTTTAAGGTTTTTGGTGTGCTTGTGTTGTGTGTGTGTTTTTCGGAACAGCAAATTTGTTTTGACTGTCGGGATTGTGGTTTGCTGGGCATGTGAACTTTTGTATTTTTGAACTTTTGGTTTTGTGATGTCTGTGATCTCGGTGTTTTCGCTTGTCATTCTTATCAGGTAGATCCATATATCTATCTATATATTTCTTTTTAGATTTAATTTGTTACTATTACTTACTATGCATGCTGTGCACATTTTGTTGCACAATGTTGGAATGTTAATAGTTGTAGTTCTATTTGTTATTATACCTTCTTATTTTATGGATTATATGCATTGCATCTCTGTTCTAAATATTCTGTGTGTCAGTTTGTGTGTGAAGAATTGTAGAACAGGATATATACAACCCATTATGTGTTTTGCATTCTGCTTCACAACTTTCGAAATACTGCCATTTCTGTTATGCCTGCATATTTCACTGATGAAGAATTCTGCTGACTACTAATTATCCACGTGTATTACACTCAGGCTTAAAGTGATGCAAAAACAGATAAAATGTGTCCTGTGTGTGTTATTAAATTTGTTAGTGCAGAAGCTTTTACATTACACTACAAAAGCTAATGGAAGAAAACTGGAAGAGCAGGCTAAAAACATTTGCTGCTTTCATTAACTTGTTTGTAGTGCTCCAAGGACAAAGCCATAAATGCAATTAAACTTAGAACTGCAGAATCAGCAGATGCCTGTTCAGACCCTATCAAATTTCAAAGATGCAATGGCAGGCCATAAAATGGTCATGTACTTTGAGCTTCTGATTTCATATGTACAAGGAAGAAAGAGTTAGTTTCACTATACATCAATCTGAAAATAAAAAATGTTCAGATAAAAAATGGATTAATAGGCAAACATTAATAAGGGTGGCCACAGTGGTGCGGCGGTTAGCATTGCTGCCTCACAGCAAGAGGTTCTCTGGTTCAGTTCTCGGCTGGGGTGTCTTCTGTGCGGAATCTTCATGTCCTCCCTGTGGTCACGTGGGTTTCCTCCGGGTGCTCTGGTTTCTTCCCACATCCCAAAGACATGCTGTAGGTGGATTGGACACTCTAAATTGGCCCTAGATGTGAGTGTGTGTGTGCCTTCTATGGAAGGTTGGGAGCTGGGCTGGCAACTCAACACCATAAAACTCCACTGCCAATCATGAGCGGATAGGTGATCTGCTGTTGTGACCCCTAACCGGGAAAAGAAGAAGAAGGCAAACATTAATAAAATAAAAAGTAATCAATCCGATAATAGTTAGGGGTACTGATGTTAAATGTATATGTTATTATCTGAAAATAATCCCAGTTTTCATTTTTTTTTTTTTTGCTGCATTTGCATTCCCTACATCAGTCTATGATGACTTACAAACTGTACAACGAGGATGCCTACAGGATAAAGGTATGTCCATTTTAGAAACTCTTGGATCATCTCCAAGGAACATCAACCATGCAGTAAGCCATTCACGTGGTCATACTAGCATCAAGCTGAATCCTTCCTCCTTCCTAAGTCCATATCTATATATGGTGAAATGTACTCCTGCTCCCTGATTACTTAAGGTCATGTCAAGATGAAGTCTGATAACATCTTAGCAACTGCAGCAAGTAATGGCAGTATGGTTTGCACTACCTTTACTTAAATGTTAAATATTTGAAATACACAAATGCATTGCAAATTCCAGGTACACAGCTCAGAACTTTATTGTGCACTAAAGCTGAAAACTGGTGTCTGCTGTCTCTAGCTTTGGATGAGTCATAGCTTCCAAAGCTCAGTTAGGCAAAATTTATAGCTTCATGACAGACTAAATGGGATGTTTGATTTTCTTCAGGGGTCTTCATTGTGACACCTATGCTTCTGGAATTCCATACTAAATATGATCTTGAAGGTATGGAATGTCTCCAGGCATCACTAATAGAAAGCAATGATATATTATCCCTCTAGCAAGCCACCATATGACAATGCAGTCCAAGACACCTCATTTTCAACAAGACATAGGATCAAGGCAGTAAACAGGAACAGAACAAAATGGTGCACGGTTCTCATTAAAAGTCACAGGAGAAAGGCTTCTAAAGTGTAAGAGGTCTACAGCTGTGACAAAAAGCAAAGGACAGATATGAGAAAAACATTTAAAAGTATCACATAGGGAATATACAAGTTCAATGCTGGTATATCTCTTCAGAAAAGGTATATAGAAGGAAAAAGAAAGCAAATTTTGATGTGAGCACTCAAGGGAGATAGGAAGTATTTTTTAACAGAAACTGCCTTTCAGAAGAAAATGATAACAGAGCTCAGAAATGCATGGTACAAACATGATACTTTATGCTGGGTGGAAGAAAAGCAAATAAGCTGTTAATTAAATACCATTTTCCATGTTATCCAGAAGGTACGGATACAGACACACTAGGTAGCAAGGTGGTCCTTATCTGTCTTTTTAAACTACACTGCAGTTTGGAAAGCAAGTCTTTTTCATTCATTATCATTCATTCTCCACGTGTTTGCTTAATTCATTACAGAGTCACATGGGAAGAGTGCACAAGCCTGTCTCAGCACTCCTGTTGCACAAGGCAGATAAACTATTCCTGGAAAGGATGTCAGTCCACAGAATGACGCTCACACAAACCATGAACACCAACAGGCAATTGAGAATCTAAACATTTCAGCAATGGTACTTTTTTGAATGTAGGAGAAAAACTGTAGCACGCAGCAAGCCACCCATTAGGACACAGTGAGAATGTGAAGGCTCTGCACAGAAAATACAGAAACCTAAACCTAAGAACTAAGCATTGTGAGCAGTATTAAATGCTTAACCACTACCACCCAAAAAAGCAAGTTTTGTATTTGTATATTTCCCATAAATGTGCTTCAATTATTCATATATTTCCCCTAGGCTAAATGATTATACATGCAGATGGATTAAAGGTCCATAAAGTAAAATAATAAACTTTATATTTTCAGATGTCTACATCTGATCTGCTTACTTCCCAAGTCATTAATCTCACCATCTCCCTTCAAGTCTGGTCAAACCTTGCATCAATTATGCCCCTTTTGCTGCAGTGAAATTACTTACTGTGATTGAGAACAGCTGCTGCAGGTCAGTGAGACATCATTTATAAGGCTGGCCTATAATATGTCAGGTATCAGTTCATTTTAACCCTTACAGTACCCACCTATCCACTGGTGGCATCCAGTGGACATACTATAGTATCAACATTCTTACACACGTCATGCTGATGTCCTAGGTAATGGCTTACATATTAATGGAAAGGACTTTAGTCATCACCAGAGGGGTTCCTTAGAGACTCAGCTCATAATGTGTCTCTAGAGCAAAGATCAAACTGTTGGCTGATATCATTCCAGTATCATCCTTCAGTTAGGGGGCAAACTGCCATATCCCAGTTTTACCTGTAATGTAGCCACATATTCTACCACTGAACTGCAATGACAGATTTTGATCACATTAATGGATTCTTACAGTAACTTTTGCTCAATACAGCATACTGCTTCATGGAACTTAGTAATTGCTATCCCTCTTTTTTGTGGCTGTATGATCTATGACGTTATGATTTCTGAAATTATTATATTTAAAGTCTGGCAATTTAGCTCTGAGGGTTAAGCCTGAGATGTAATAAGCAGTACTGTTCTGGAAGCCTGGGTTTGATTCTCTCAGCCTCCACTTCAAAAGTGGGCAGCTCTGATCAAGTAGCAATTATACAGTGCTCTCATGATACTCCTGAAAAGTAGCATTTGTGCCTGGTGAGCTTATTCAATTAACAGACACAGAGATTTTCTTTGTCATAAAATGCTCCACACATAATTGTACCTGCTTCTAAAAGTTTTTTGTATAAGTGATCATTTGCACTATATCAACGTGGAGTAGTAGAAGACTTTGTAAAGCATAAAAGTATCCACGAATACAGATACACACACACATATAGATATGGCTGTAGATACAGATATTTTGCTCTCTTTCTTCACCATGCTCCACTTACAAGTATCTCTCCACCTGGCTACCCTAATGATTCATTTATTCCCCTGGCAGGAGCTCTATGACTAATACATACATGTGACAAAGATCAGGCAAACCAGGGATGTAATTATCATGAATGTTGGTGGATGGGGTTTCCTCTTAGACATACAGTTCCCCCATGCATTCCTACTGCTTCCAGTTGGGGTAACAAAGAATGGTCTTACTGCATAATCAAACCACTCCACCTTCCCTTGTGGACAACATAGACATGTTATGATACAAAATACATCTGTCAAAATTTTTTGGCTTGTCTGTATGTGAATCACAAATGACAATATGGACCTAGTAATTACTTACACATTTTTTTATTCTATAAATTCAGTTTTGGAGTAGAATCCTGGATACAACTATGTTATCTGTCTATCTCTTAATTTGCTTGGTTTAATTTTCATTGTAGTCATAAATATCTATTTTATCATCATTATGACAAGTAATGAATTGTTAAGTGCTTAGATTTCAGAATGGAGCTTGTTCTGTGATATGACAATATCCCTCAATCAGCAGTCCCGCTATCAAAGAGCAAGGTGTCCTCATATAACACTAGTGAGCAGCTGAGGTGTTAGCAGATCAGTAATAGGTACAAACAACAGGAGATGCTTGTTCACCTGGTGTACCACAAATTAGGGAGTTTTGCACTTCTCAAAATGGTGGAAGTAGAACCCAGGGCACAGTGATTAGAAATGAGTTAGCAACATCCATTGATGAGTAAGTAACAAAGTATATGTGAAAGTATAAGGCCCATATTTGGAATCACAACTTACTTTTGTGGGCGACTTTCTCTCTTAAATACACACACACATACATGTGAGCACACAAACTTGGACATGCACAAAACCTATTTTCTTGGCAAGATAATTAACTGGCTGATAGAGTAATATTGCAATGTTCAAGGCACCAGAGGTCATTATGCAGTGTATTTCAAAAATCAGTTCTTAACCTAAGGTTTTAGAATATAACTTACAGAAATTATAACTATACCTCATAAATGTGGTGGCAGCCATAAATAGGATGATGTGAGCTATAGCCAAGACATCCAGACATCTGCCAAACCTAATGGAGGAGCCTATGAAGTACATTCAAAAACAATAAATTATCATGTTGAACGTTGGCTTGTACTGCAGCAATATAGTTTAAACAAATGTGGTCAATAAAAGGAAAAGGTAGGGGGTTGTTATCAAACAGAAATTAATACAGTAATCTTCTTCCATACTTTAATGTTAAATCATGTTAACTTGAGACAATATTTCACTTTCCTGACTATATTTGGTATAACTATGCTGCTTACTTAAGCTGAGCATTAAATAATGCTTCATTTTTGATCATACATCTTCCAACCAGTACTCCTGTATTTCAGCTACACTGTAAGCCAACAATCAATACTGACATTTTTTTAATTAACCAGTATTCCTATTTATTTTGTTTGAGTGCAGCGGAATATAGGCCACAACATGAAAAAAATGTTTTTGTTTAATGATCAAACAGAAGAAATATTTTGGGTGTGCTGTGCTACCATTGTTAGCTGCAATGCAGCGTTTTAGTTGTGAAAGATTTCAAGATGCGTGGGCGATTGTTTAAAAATAAAACAGCTATTGACCTGTTAGTGTGCACTACTTGGGGAAGTACTTTGTGGAGTTGAAGATTCTGTAAGTGTATACTTCACTCCCATTATAATTCACCGAACTTATATAAAAATAAGTGGGCATTAACAAATCAATGAATAGGTGACGGAGTACTTTAACATTAGCTTAATCTCAGTCATTATATCAACTATTTGGATATACACCTTCAGTCACTACCGTTTTATGAATTCATTGGTTATGCTGTGGCATTGTATCTTATGTAATACAGCAGTACAGCTGCAAAGTTCTGAATTTAAGTATCTGTATGTTTTGTTCATTGACACATAGCAGGCAGTCATTTAATCATTGCACGCAGGAAGTAAACATTGTGACTGGCTCTTTTGATTTGTTAACTTTTTGATTCAGTGGATATTATACTTTATTTAATGTTATACCTTTCTGAGTTCCCCAGTCACACTAGAAATTACCATGTTAAGTTCCATATGTTCAACTGTACCACACTAGATCATTTGCTGACTAATAAAACATTTCAACAACCATAAATGTAGTGGCCAATCATTGCAGACTTGTTAGCATGAAAAGGAAATTTCAGGAATTGCATTCTGTGATGCAGGGACTCAAACCTGGTTTATCATGGGAATACATATACACTCTCTATGCTGTGCTTACTTAGATGTAGTTGTATTGCTAAGTTTTGAATCCAGCAAAATAAATGCTAACAAAACATACTCTTAAACTTCTGATCATATGAACCCTGTTTGTTACAAATGGACATAGAGGAAGAAGTTCATAGCATTAGTTGTTACCAAGTAAGATGATTACATAGTTGCATTTTAATTAGCAACCTACTTACTTTACTCAGTTACAGCTTGCAGATGACAAACCTTTCACTGAAGTTTTTATGACCTCATTATAGACTTCATAGTCAATATTTGCTTTGGCAGTGTTGCATTGTTCTACAATTTAATATGCACACAAATCCATGTTTAATTAAATTATTTTACAAAAATCCAGGTTTAATTACAGATTTAATCTTACATGATCCAAACCAAATGTAATCACAACAATTAACTTTGGATGCATTTTAATCTCAAGGTGACCTCGCTGAAACTCTGTTTTATATGCATATTGCTTAGCATTTATCTGAGCAAATGACAAGTAAGAATGCTTACCACTGTCGGCTTTCCATATGTTCTGTAATTCTTCACATGGATTTTTTAACTTCATCTTACATTGAATAAGCCATCTTACATGCATGAATTATTCTTTATTGTACTGAGATTTATCTGCATTGCAAGTAAAGTTACTTGAAATTTTGATTTTAGTGTATAATTACTGGGTCAAATTCCAAAAGGCTTGTTCTGTGTTCTCCTACTTTGGACACAATAGAAGAGTCTTCGTGGGTTCTGTTCAAGCAGCTTTATTATATACAAACACATCACAATAGAAGTTTACTGACTTTAACTTAAGTAACTTATATACAAACTAACTACTGCAATCATACATGCAAAAACATATTAGTTTGTATATAAGTTACTTAAGTTAAAGTCAGTAAACTTCTATTGTGATGTATTTGTATATAATAAAGCTGCTTGAACAGAACCCACGAAAACTCTTTGATTGTGTCCAAAATAGGAGAGTGACATGGTGTCAGAACCAAGATTGTGGAGAATAGGATTTGGAGTGACCACTTACACTGAGAGCAGTTTTTTTGGAATCTGGCCCTTGTACTTATTTCCTTGTTTCACTTGAAAGAAAGTTACTGTTTGTCGTTTTTGCATTTAGTTACTTGTAACACATTGCACCTCAAGTTACCTGCACTTGCTCACTAAAGCAATTATATAAGTCAGCACTCGCTAAAAATTAAAAGCACTACACCCTCACTCCCCACTGGCCCTTGTTTTCAATTATTAAGGAATTCCCAATATTATTCTAGAATGTCCAAAGGTCAGTTGCCAATCTCCTCTCCAGTCCAGCTGGTGAATCTGGGAATCTTGTGGCAATGTTATAACTGCCTCATGTACACAGACAACCCTCTCCTCCTCCCACATAACACAAATACTTGTGAGAGATGCAGCTATTTAGCCAAACTGGAGGCTGAGCTCTCTCAACTCAGGACTGGCAAGACCAGACAGGAGGAGAAGGCAGCTACACACACCACAAAACCAGCCTCACATAACGCTACCACACCACTGAATCAAACACATAAACACACAAAGACATACTCGGAGGCTCTGAGTAAAAATTTACCTAAACAGCAGAGGCCTCCAAAGCAGACACCCAAACAACTGCTATCTCTCAAGACACCCCAAAAGCAAATACACATAAACCACAAAATCAGTGTTGCAAAGCAGTCACAGCCCTTGGGCCAAATACAACACCAAACATACTTGTCAGCTGACTCCATAGTCAGACACACACACTGGACGTCCTCACCACCAGGCTGAACAAGAGAGAGGGTCACAGTAAGCGCCTATCAGGCGCTAGAATCCGCCCATAACACAAGCACTTTCCGGGTCACTCCCGCGGCAAGTACAAATATGACACAGTCATTGTCCATGCTGGTGTGAACGACCTGAGACTTACCTCCCTGGACTACATGAAAAGAGACATACTGCCACAGAGGCTCTCTGATTATGTAGCCCAGGCAGGTATGACCCTGACCCTGAGCAGTATCTTTCCTTCACCAATAACGATGTCACAATATAGAGACAAGATGATCAGCTTTAACAATTGGCTTAATGTCTGGTGTCATTCAAAGCGGATCCAGTGTCTGTCTGCCTGGGATGACATGCTTGACAAGCCACGCTGCTTCACAAGGGACAGCTTGCACCTGTCACCCCTGGGATTCCGGATATTGGCTAAGGCTCTTGCCACCCCCATAGTGCCTTTTTTAGGCAAGGCTCAAATTCTGAACCTACCACCCTAGAAAACAAAAATGGGAAGAAACTGAGGGTAATGCTGCCTCAATGCCAAGTCTAAATCTCAAAATGCAACGACTCCCCAGAGGCCCTTCTCAGTATGGAGAACATCGATGTCTGTGCTGTAACTGGAAAACCTGGTTCAAGGCTCCTGAGAGCACCCCGGGCACTATTAGGGTTTTACCTCATATCATGCGTTCTGGCCCCAAACCCGGACCACACCACAAAAGGAGGGGTGTATCCATATTCATAAAGGATACCCACAACCCCAGGTTGGTAACAACGCCCGTAAGCTCGGAAACCATCCAGGTGCAACTAACCATAGGCAAAACTGCTCTACAAATTGTAGCATGCTACAGGTGTCACCCTCTCAAACTCAGGAACCCACACACAGCCTTCCTGAAGACACTGGAGGAGTATAAATGTATCTCAAACACCATCATATTGGGTGACTTCAACTACGAATATAGACTGGGAACATTACTCAAGCCCTAACTTTCTAGCCCAATGGTTCCTAGAGTTCATAAATTCAAATGCCATGGAACAGCTAGTCACTGCTCCCACCGAGAGGAGATAATATACTAGATCTCATTATCACAAACATGGGGACAAAATGCTCACACCGGAAGTATATATCCTCATTGGAGAGATCTTGATCATAAACTAATCTCACTGGAAATCCACATCCCCGCTTCCCCACCCCAAAACAAAAGACCACAGTGAAGAACTTCTAAATCAAATAAACTCAAAACATCCTTAAACTTCTATCAATGAACCCTTTTTCAAATGGACATAGAGGGATTTAAGCATATCTTTCCAATAAGATGATTACATAGTTGCATTTTATTAGCAACTACATTACTCATTACACTTGCAGATGACAAACCTTTCACTGAAGTTTTATGACCTCATTATAGACTTCATAGTCAATATTTGCTTTGGCAGTGTTGCATTGTTCTACAATTTAATATGCACACAAATCCATGTTTAATTAAATTATTTTACAAAAATCCAGGTTTAATTACAGATTTAATCTTACATGATCCAAACCAAATGTAATCACAACAATTAACTTTGGATGCATTTTAATCTCAAGGTGACCTCGCTGAAACTCTGTTTTATATGCATATTGCTTAGCATTTATCTGAGCAAATGACAAGTAAGAATGCTTACCACTGTCGGCTTTCCATATGTTCTGTAATTCTTCACATGGATTTTTTAACTTCATCTTACATTGAATAAGCCATCTTACATGCATGAATTATTCTTTATTGTACTGAGATTTATCTGCATTGCAAGTAAAGTTACTTGAAATTTTGATTTTAGTGTATAATTACTGGGTCAAATTCCAAAAGGCTTGTTCTGTGTTCTCCTACTTTGGACACAATAGAAGAGTCTTAGGGTTCTGTTCAAGCAGCTTTATTATATACAAACACATCACAATAGAAGTTTACTGACTTTAACTTAAGTAACTTATATACAAACTAACTACTGCAATCATACATGCAAAAACATATTAGTTTGTATATAAGTTACTTAAGTTAAAGTCATAAACTTTATGATGTTTATATAATAAACTGTAACAGAACAAACTCTTGATTGTGTCCAAAATAGGAGAGTGACATGGTGTCAGAACCAAGATTGTGGAGAATAGGATTTGGAGTGACCACTTACACTGAGAGCAGTTTTTTTTGGAATCTGGCCCCTGGGGAAAACTTGTTTATAGATAGGTGTTACACTATAGTTAAGTCAATTAAACTGAGACCAGCTCTTTTGGAACCTCTGTATATATGCAATATATCAGATGCCTCCTTTTAAACCATTATCTCCGTCTACATTTATTTTGATATTTATTCTGTGTGATTGAACTTTCTCTTCAAGCATTTCTCATTTCTCATTATATTGTTTCACTAGTGTTTTCAAGTCGAGTAGCAATCCTGAAACTTATAACAGAGTATGAATTGTTATGCTATCATTTCAGCATATTGAAGCTTAAAGTTCAGTGTTAAAACTTTCACCCCAACATCAAAGTGATTTTTCTTTACCTGTCATACTGACTGTAGATCAGAGTGCATGTGCTGTGTACTGTGTCTTTAAGAAGCATATCAAGATTGAGTGTGTCGTATGAATGCCAGGCACGTGCTATTCCTAGTACCATTTTGAGCGTGCAGCCAGACAGTTAGCATGTATGATTGCAGTAGTTAGTTTGTATGTAAGTTACTTAAGTTAACATCAGTAAACTTCTACTGTGATGTGTTTGTATATAATAAAGGTGTCTGAACAGAATGAAGACTCTTCTATTGTGTCCAAAGTAGGACAGCAACATGGTGTCAGAACCGGGATTGCGGAGAATAGAATTTGGAGCCATGAGGTGCAGAGATGACAGTGAAGGTAAACTAAGAGAACGAGCATGAAAAATAGCCAGAAAAGGGTCAAAGGTAATGGGAATTTGTACAAACTGCTTAGTTTATAAAAAAGACAAAACAGCACATTACAAGGGCACAAACTGCATTATTAAACAAGTGGGAGGCACAAAAGGTTTATTAACTAAAGGAACTGTTTAAAGACATTTGATGAAATGATTAACAGAAAAGCAAACCGAGTAGGTTTAAGGCAAAATGAATGTGTTTAAGGCAAAATGGGCATGTTTAGAGTAAACCGAGCACAAGAGAAGTAAAATGGGCATGAAAAAGCTTAATGAGAAAACGAATATAATAAGGGCAAAAAAGGCACATTAAGTGTAAATAAAGCAATGCGGTTAGATGTGTTTTGGTGTCATTCAAAGGGATCCAGTGTCTGTCTGCCTGGGATGACATGCTTGACAAGCCACTTCAAGGGACGCTTGCACCTGTCACCTGGGATTCGGATATTGGCTAAGGCTCTTGCCACCCCATAGTGCCTTTTTAGGCAAGGCTCAAATTCTAACCTACCACCCTAGAAAACAAATGGGAAGAAACTGAGGGTAATGCTGCTCAATGCCAGAAGTCTAAATCTCAAAATGCACTCGAGGCCCTTCTCAGTATGGAGAACATCGATGTCTGTGCTGTAACTGAAACCTGGTTCAAGGCTCCTGAGAGCACCCGGCACTATTAGGTTTCTGCCTCATATCATCGTTCTGGCCCCAAAATCCGGACCAACACAAAGAAGGAGATTATCCATATTCATAAGGACACCCACACACCTCAAGGAATTGGTAACTAGCCACGATGCGCCGGAGACCATCAGGTGCAGAATTAACCATGAGCAAGACTGCTCTGCAGTTGCCAGCATGTTACAGGCCACCTCTCAAACTCAGAACCCCACACAGCCTTCCTGCAAGAGACACTGGAGGGTATAAATGTATCTCAAACTTCATCATATTGGGTGACCCCAACTTACCCGAATATAGACTGGGAACATTACTCAGAAAGCCCTAACTTTTCTAGCCCAGCAGTTCCACGTTCATAAATTCAAATGCCATGGAACAGCTAGTCACTGTTCCACACGAGGAGGAAAATATACTGAATCTCATTGTCACAAAACATGGGGACCAAAATGCTCCACACGGAAGTATATCCCTCATTGGTGAGATCATGATCATAAACTAATCTCACTGAAATCCATCCCATCCCATACCCCAAACAAAAGACCACAGTGAAGGGAACTTCTCTAAAACAAACTTCACACTACTCAAGACTGGTGTGGTATCCTTCAAGGCCCACTGAGTCAGGTGGGAAACCACAACCCAAGCCTCTTGGAAGCCCACTTACAGAATACCTTCTATAGTTTACCTCAGGACTGCATGGATCAGGCAATCCCAAATAAAACCAAGACTCTTTCCACAAAGGGCAAGCACGTCCAGTCTGGTGGACCCCCAGCCATTAACAAACTTTACAATAAGGAGCTATTACATGATATAGAACAAAATCCATAAAAGAAGTCACCCCTGAGTCATTATTAGTAAATAAATACGGGCACTCATAAAATCAACCTAAAATTGCCATGGATTTAGGGACAATACGTAAGGCCTTTTTCAGCTATGTTAGGAACCTGGGTGAAACTCCCCAGATATGCTCAGGAGTAGTCAAAGTGATGCAAATCACTGAACCTGCAGACTGACTGCCGACATACTGGCAGGAGCAGGTTCAGTGCTCCCTCCTCCCTAAAGGAGGAGATAACTATCCCAGTGGTGTAGCCTCCAGACATCTCAAATGTGAGTGGCTTCCATCTCACTAAAACTAAAACACAGCATCAATGGGACGATGGTGTCCCGGCTGTGTGCTAAGCTAATGAGGAATTAAACCCGCACATAAGGCAGCTGTTTAATCTCAGCCTTACCACAGGATATGTGCCCAAGGAGTGGCGTGGCAACTGTGGTCCCACTCCACAAAGGCGTGCCTCTACGGACCCTGGTAATTACCCATAAGCTTAACAAGTCTAGTCTGCAAAGCTATGGAGAGGATCATAATGGAGCTCATAAACAAAGATATAGGGGACTTGCAGACATTGGACCCGACCCAGTTTGTCAAGGGCAGATCATGCCTTTTGAACTTGGTCGACTTCTTAAACAGTCACCAAGGCCATTGATGAGGAAAGGCAGTCCATACAGCCTACCTTGACCTTGCAAGGCTTGACACAATACCCACTCGGGTATTGTAGAAAACTTACCAGCTTAAATGTAAACCCATATGTCACAAGATGGGTTGCAAACTTAAGGACAGAACCCACAGGGGGTTTAGGTTCCCTTACACTGAGAGCAGTTTTTTGGAATCTGGCCCTGGGGAAAACTTGTTTATAGATAGGTGTTACACTATAGTTAAGTCAATTAAACTGAGACCAGCTCTTTTGGAACCTCTGTATATATGCAATATATCAGATGCCTCCTTTTAAACCATTATCTCCGTCTACATTTATTTTGATATTTATTCTGTGTGATTGAACTTTCTCTTCAAGCATTTCTCATTTCTCATTATATTGTTTCACTAGTGTTTTCAAGTCGAGTAGCAATCCTGAAACTTATAACAGAGTATGAATTGTTATGCTATCATTTCAGCATATTGAAGCTTAAAGTTCAGTGTTAAAACTTTCACCCCAACATCAAAGTGATTTTTCTTTACCTGTCATACTGACTGTAGATCAGAGTGCATGTGCTGTGTACTGTGTCTTTAAGAAGCATATCAAGATTGAGTGTGTACGTATGAATGCCAGGCACGTGCTATTCCTAGTACCATTTTGAGCGTGCAGCCAGACAGTTAGCATGTATGATTGCAGTAGTTAGTTTGTATGTAAGTTACTTAAGTTAACATCAGTAAACTTCTACTGTGATGTGTTTGTATATAATAAAGGTGTCTGAACAGAATGAAGACTCTTCTATTGTGTCCAAAGTAGGACAGCAACATGGTGTCAGAACCGGGATTGCGGAGAATAGAATTTGGAGCCATGAGGTGCAGAGATGACAGTGAAGGTAAACTAAGAGAAACGAGCATGAAAAATAGCCAGAAAAGGATCAAAGGTAATGGGAATTTGTACAAACTGCTTAGTTTATAAAAAAGACAAAACAGCACATTACAAGGGCACAAACTGCATTATTAAACAAGTGGGAGGCACAAAAGGTTTATTAACTAAAGGAACTGTTTAAAGACATTTGATGAAATGATTAACAGAAAAGCAAACCGAGTAGGTTTAAGGCAAAATGAATGTGTTTAAGGCAAAATGGGCATGTTTAGAGTAAACCGAGCACAAGAGAAGTAAAATGGGCATGAAAAAAGCTTAATGAGAAAAACGAATATAATAAGGGCAAAAAAAAAGGCACATTAAGTGTAAATAAAGCAATGCGGTTAGATGTGTTTTGGTAAAGTGCTGTGTTTTGGCATAACTATCACTTTGTATTGTATCAAGGGCATAACTAAAGTTATTCAAAGTGTCTCAAAGTGTGTAAAATTGTTTACAGTGTGTGCTTATTATGGGTCTATATCACGTTGTCGAACTCCTAAAAGTTTGAACGTCATATGGTCAACACCATATGATCGAACTTTTAAAAGTTCGAACATTTCAATGTAGATCTCTGTACAGTGTGGAATGGGAAGAGTTCCCTTTTCTGCATTGTAGTACAATCTCGGAGTTGGTATATTTAAAGAGCGGGGTGTGGGGGGCATAACCCCCCACTTGGTGGGTGCAGAGGGGCTTGACCCCCCCGTGCTTAAACCATTCAGGTAGGTTTTTTCTTTGGTTTATTGTTTTTTATTACATTTTTGAACTTTTAAAATTTCGATCATATGGTGTCGATCATATAACGTTCGAACTTTTAAAAGTTTGATTATGTAATATAGACACCTTCTTACTGTGTTTGTATTTTGAAGAGTTTATTTTGGGCAAGGTGCAACTATTTCATGAAATACAGTCAAAGTATAACCATTTTGAAAAGTTTCTTGTTCTGGGTGTGTCTATTTGCAAATTCCCACCATTACAGAGTGTTTATTACACTGTAAAGAGTTCCATAGCAAGGTACCTCCATTTTGGGGAAATTTCAGTGTGCTATGTACAGTTTATTTGCAAAGTGCAATTGCTTCAAAATGTTATGGACTCTGAGCGTCTCTTGCCCAGTTCATTCATATTGTGCAGTTATTTGAAATGTTTCTTAAAATGATGATAAATTACTTTTGCAATACAGTAATTTCAAGAGTATTACAGTGCCCCACAGATTTATTTCACAAAATCCAGTTTCACAGAAGCTTGCACCGAGCAGTTATTTGATATGTTTCTTACACTGATAAGATGTGATTTCTTGCAATACAATAATTTCAAGAGTATTACAGTGCCAGAGAGAGACTTATTTTGCAAAGTTCAGTTATACAGAGGTTTGTTGTGCTATTGGGCAAAGTTACTAATACTGGCATAAATTTCTTGCATATGTGTATGTGTTCGTACTTCCTTGCAAAACCCTTCACTGGTATGTGTTAATATGGCAGATGGATTTCAAAAGCCCTTACCTCTTGAATTTGATCAGAATATTGTAGGGAATTGGAGAAAATATGAGCAAGAGTACGATATTTTTATACAAGCAGCTTATTCAGATAAAGATGCATGCACCAGGGCATTTATTTTGCTACATCTAGCTGGGTCAGAGGCCATAGAAAGAGAGGGTTCATTTGTGTTTGCACCAGCAGTATATGATGGAGAAGGTGAAAACTTTCATATTGTTGTACAGTGTGAATCAAGGGAATACTCTGAGTGTTTGAAGCGCACGTTCAGAGAACTGGGTAACCCCTAGACAAATATTACATTAGAGAGGCATTTGTTTTACATGAAAGATCAGAAACCAGTGAAAACTTTTGCAGCTTATATAACTGACTTAAGAAACAAAGCTAAAATGTGTCGGTTTGGTGACTTAAAAGATGAGTTAATAAAGGGCAGGCTCATGTGTGGTATTAATAATGCTGCTGTGAGAAAGATTTTGCTTTGCAACAGTGATTTTACATTGAGTAGAGCCATAGAGATTTGTCAAATCCATGAAGTGACAGAAAAATACACAAGTATGCTTGCAAGAGTATGGGTTCAGCAGGCTCCAGAGCAAATGTAGAGAGTATGCAACATGTGGCAAACAGAAGTAGGCCTAAGCACATGGCAGCCACCACCACTCCTGGCTCACCACGGAAACTACTTAATTTTCCAGTAAGTTCTAAAACTAGTTAAGCATATCCTCAGTGCGGTACAAGCGTGAATCAACAAAACCCATGTCTAGCTTTATTGTTAACTGTTGCAATTTTGGTGCAAATCATGAGTCTAGAAGAGAAAAATGCTTAGCATTCTGTCAGCAATGTCACAAATGTAAGAAATGGAACCATTTTCAAAAGTTTTGCAACTCAAGTAAACCACATACAGTTGTAAAGAAAGGTCACACAAAATGGCAAGTTGATCAAGAAGAGCCACAACAGTCAATTTATGTAAGTGTTCAATAGTTGGTGAAAGAGTTGATGCAGTGAATTTAAAAAGAAGTGTTTTGTACTGTCCACGGTCACAGGCCAACATGGGAGGACTTTGGCTGACAAAGTTTGCAGACAACTGCAAACTGGGCGCCATAGTGGAAAGTGCATCGGACACGGATATCCTTCAGAAGGGACTCACGGAAACAGATAGCTGGTGCCAGAGCCATGGCCTGAAGTTAAACGCCAAAAATGTATAGTCATACCCTTCGGGAAAAACAAGGTAACCCCAAGCTACCATATAGGTGGCAATCCACTAAGCACAGAAGAGGTTATCAGGGACCTGGGGACCCAGGTTGACAGTGGCCTTTCTTTTGACACTTACGTTGCTAAAGTGGTTAGAAAGACCTTCTACATTGCCCACCTGATCATGAAGGGATTCACATCCAGATCTAGTGAGGTCATTGTTCCCCTGTACTCTCCACTTATCAGACCAATGATCGAGTACAATGCCCCATTCGGGATGTATCTCACCAGACATCTGCAGCAATTGGAGAGACCCCAAAAGTTCCTTACCAAAAGGATAAAGGGACTCCAAAATCTGTCATATGCTGCCAGATTGAAGAAACTCCAGCTCTATTCAGTCGCATACCGTCTGCTCAGAGGTGACATGTGCCTGACATACAAGGCCATGTCCAACCCGGAATTAATGGACATGCTCCACCTCAAAAAATCCAAATCCACCAAAACCACTAGAGCAAGCGACTTAAACCTTAGCACGGATATAAATAGGACGTGCTGGAGGGATAGATTTATCACTCAGAGACTACCTATGCTGTGGAATAAAATCCCGGTCCATGTGAGGCAGAGCACCTCGCTGGCTCTGTTCAAGAGAAATCTTGACCTGTGGATGGGAGATCGTAGGTTTACCCCGGGAATCATCTCTGTGTCACTGCTGGACAGAGGCACAACAAACTAATGGGCACAGTCCATGTGAGGCAGAGCACCTCGCTGGCTCTGTTCAAGAGAAATCTTGACCTGTGGATGGGAGATCGTAGGTTTGCAGGGAATCATCTCTGTGTCACTGCTGGACAGAGGCACAACAAACTAATGGGCACAGTATTTTTTCATATAAGGGGTGGCGTAAGCCACAAAACTTTGGGCTAGGCTTATAAATGCCTTAGGGCAGATAGCCTAGTATAAACCTATGAACCTATGTTAAGTCCCATATGTTCAACTGTACCACACTAGATAATTTGCTGACTAATAAAGCATTTCAACAACCATAAATGTAGTGGCCAATCATTGCAGACTTGTTAGCATGAAAAGGAAATTTCAGGAATTGCATTCTGTGATGCAGGGACTCAAACCTGGTTTATCATGGGAATACATATACACTCTCTATGCTGTGCTTACTTAGATGTAGTTGCATTGCTAAGTTTTGAATCCAGCAAAATAAATGCTAACAAAACATACTCTTAAACTTCTGATCATATGAACCCTGTTTGTTACAAATGGACATAGAGGAAGAAGTTCATAGCATTAGTTGTTACCAAATAAGATGATTACATAGTTGCATTTTAATTAGCAACCTACTTACTTTACTCAGTTACATCTTGCAGCTGACAAACCTTTCACTGAAGTTTTTATGACCTCATTATAGACTTCATAGTCAATATTTGCTTTGGCAGTGTTGCATTGTTCTACAATTTAATATGCACACAAATCCATGTTTAATTAAATTATTTTACAAAAATCCAGGTTTAATTACAGATTTAATCTTACATGATCCAAACCAAATGTAATCACAACAATTAACTTTGGATGCATTTTAATCTCAAGGTGACCTCGCTGAAACTCTGTTTTATATGCATATTGCTTAGCATTTATCTGAGCAAATGACAAGTGAGAATGCTTACCACTGTCGGCTTTCCATATGTTCTGTAATTCTTCACATGGATTTTTTAACTTCATCTTACATTGAATAAGCCATCTTACATGCATGAATTATTCTTTATTGTACTGAGATTTATCTGCATTGCAAGTAAAATTACTTGAAATTTTGATTTTAGTGTATAATTACTGGGTCAAATTCCAAAAGGCTTGTTCTGTGTTCTCCTACTTTGGACACAATAGAATAGTCTTCGTGGGTTCTGTTCAAGCAGCTTTATTATATACAAACACATCACAATAGAAGTTTACTGACTTTAACTTAAGTAACTTATATACAAACTAACTACTGCAATCATACATGCAAAAACATATTAGTTTGTATATAAGTTACTTAAGTTAAAGTCAGTAAACTTCTATTGTGATGTGTTTGTATATAATAAAACTGCTTGAACAGAACCCACAAAGACTCTTTGATTGTGTCCAAAATAGGAGAGCGACATGGTGTCAGAACCAAAATTGTGGAGAATAGGATTTGGAGTGACCACTTACACTGAGAGCAGTTTTTTTTTGGAATCTGGCCCCTGGGGAAAACTTGTTTATATATAGGCGTTACACTATAGTTAAGTCAATTAAACTGAGACCAGCTCTTTTGGAACATCTGTATATATGCAATATATCAGATGCCTCCTTTTAAACCATTATCTCTGTCTACATTTATTTTGATATTTATTCTGTGTGATTGAACTTTCTCTTCAAGCATTTCTCATTATATTGTTTCACTAGTGTTTTCAAGTTGAGTAGCAATCCTGAAACTTATAACAGAGTATGAATTTTTATGCTATCATTTCAGCATATTAAAGCTTAAAGTTCAGTGTTAAAACTTTCACCCCAACATCAAAGTGATTTTCCGTTACCTGTCATACTGACTGTAGATCAGAGTGCATGTGCTGTGTACTGTGTCTTTAAGAAGCATATCAAGATTGAGTGTGTACGTATGAATGCCAGGCACGTGCTATTCCTAGTGCCATTTTGAGCGTGCAGCCAGACAGTTAGCATGTATGATTGCAGTAGTTCGTTTGTATGTAAGTTACTTAAGTTAACATCAGTAAACTTCTACTGTAATGTGTCTGTATATAATAAAGGTGTCTGAACAGAATGAAGACTCTTCTATTGTGTCCAAAGTAGGACAGCAACATGGTGTCAGAACCGGGATTGCTGAGAATAGAATTTGGAGCCATGAGGTGCAGAGATGACAGTGAAGGTAAACTAAGAGAAACAAGCATGAAAAATAGCCAGAAAAGGGTCAAAGGTAATGGGAATTTGTACAAACTGCTTAGTTTATAAAAAAGACAAAACAGCACATTACAAGGGCACAAACTGCATTATTAAACAAGTGGGAGGCACAAAAGGTTTATTAACTAAAGGAACTGTTTAAATACATTTGATGAAATGATTAACAGAAAAGCAAACCGAGTAGGTTTAAGGCAAAATGAATGTGTTTAAGGCAAAATGGGCATGTTTAGAGTAAACCGAGCACAAGAGAAGTAAAATGGGCATGAAAAAAAGATTAAATGAGAAAAACGAATATAATAAGGGCAAAAAAAAAAAGGCACATTAAGTGTAAATAAAGCAATGCGGTTAGATGTGTTTTGGTAAAGTGCTGTGTTTTGGCATAACTATCACTTTGTATTGTATCAAGGGCAAAACTAAAGTTATTCAAAGTGTCTCAAAGTGTGTAAAATTGTTTACAGTGTGTGCTTATTATGGGTCTATATCACGTTGTCGAACTCCGAAAAGTTTGAACGTCATATGGTCAACACCATATGATGGAACTTTTAAAAGTTCGAACATTTCAATGTAGATCTCTCTACAGTGTGGAATGGGAAGAGTTCCCTTTTCTGCACTGTAGTACAATCTCGGAGTTGGTATATTTAAAGAGCGGGGGTGTGGGGGGCATAGCCCCCCACTTGGTGGGTGCAGAGGGGCTTGACCCCCCCCCCCCCATGCTTAAACCATTCAGGTAGGTTTTTTCTTTGGTTTATTGTTTTTTATTACATTTTTTGAACTTTTAAAATTTCGATCATATGGTGTCAATCATATAACGTTCAAACTTTTAAAAATTTGATTATGTAATATAGACACCTTCTTACCGTGTTTGTATTCTGAAGATTTTATTTACGTGCAAGGTGCAACTATTTCATGAAGTACAGTCAAAGTATAGCCATTTCAAGAAGTTTCTTGTGCTGGGTGTGTCTATTCGCAGAGTGCCACCATTACAGAATGTTTCTTGCACTGTAAAGAATTACCTAGCAATGTACTGCCATTTTGGGGAAATTTCAGTGTGCTGTGTACAGTTTATTTGCAAAGTGCAATTGCTTCAAAATGTTACTGACTCTGAGCGTCTCTTGCCCAGTTCATTCATATTGTGCAGTTATTTGAAATGTTTCTTAAAATGATGATAAATTACTTTTGCAATACAGTAATTTCAAGAGTATTACAGTGCCCCACAGATTTATTTCACAAAATCCAGTTTCACAGAAGCTTGCACCGAGCAGTTATTTGATATGTTTCTTACACTGATAAGATGTGATTTTTTGCAATACAATAATTAAGAGTATTACAGTGCCAGAGAGAGACTTATTTTGCAAAGTTCAGTTATACAGAGGTTTGTTGTGCTATTGGGCAAAGTTACTAATACTGGCATAAATTTCTTGCATATGTGTATGTGTTCGTACTTCCTTGCAAAACCCTTCACTGGTATGTGTTAATATGGCAGATGGATTTCAAAAGCCCTTACCTCTTGAATTTGATCAGAATATTGTAGGGAATTGGAGAAAATATGAGCAAGAATACGATATTTTTATACAAGCAGCTTATTCAGATAAAGATGCATGCACCAGGGCATTCATTTTGCTACATCCAGCTGGGTCAGAGGCCATAGAAAGAGAGGGCTCATTTGTGTTTGCACCAGCAGTATATGATGGAGAAGGTGAAAACTTTCATATTGTTGTACAGTGTGAATCAAGGGAATACTCTGAGTGTTTGAAGCGCACGTTCAGAGAACTGGGTAACCCCTAGACAAATATTACATTAGAGAGGCATTTGTTTTACATGAAAGATCAGAAACCAGTGGAAACTTTTGCAGCTTATATAACTGACAAGAAACAAAGCTAAAATGTGTCGGTTTGGTGACTTAAAAGATGAGTTAATAAAGGACAGGCTCATGTGTGGTATTAATAATGCTGCTGTGAGAAAGATTTTGCTTTGCAACAGTGATTTTACATTGAGTAGAGCCATAGAGATTTGTCAAATCCATGAAGTGACAGAAAAATACACAAGTATGCTTGCAAGAGTATGGATTCAGCAGGCTCCAGAGCAAATGTAGAGAGTATGCAATATGTGGCAAACAGAAGTAGGCCTAAGCACATGGCAGCCACCACCACTCCTGGCTCACCACGGAAACTACTTAATTTTCCAGTAAGTTCTAAAACTAGTTCAGCATATCCTCAGTGCAGTACAAGCGTGAATCAGCAAAACCCATGTCTAGCTTTATTGTTAACTGTTGCAATTTTGGTGCAAATCATGAGTCTAGAAGAGAAAAATGCTTAGCATTCTGTCAGCAATGTCACAAATGTGAGAAATGGAACCATTTTCAAAAGTTTTGCAACTCAAGTATAAACCACATACAGTTGTAAAGAAAGGTCACACAAAATGGCAAGTTGATCAAGTAGAGCCACAACAGTCAATTTTTATGTAGATGTTGTGTCAATAGTTGGTGAAAGAGTTGATGCAGTGAATTTATTGGCAAAGAGTGAAGTGTTTTGTACTGTCCGGATCAATGGTAAATCTATAGAATTTAAAGTAGACACTGGTTCAAAGTGTAATGTTATATCAGCAGACACATTTGCTAAAGTGAGAACTAATGAACTCAATGTGGCCAGGAGTGCAAAACTTGTTGCTTATGCAGGTGAAGAAATCCAAACCGAAGGCAAAGTGATGCTTTCATTTTATTTGGCCAAGAACTGTTACAACTTGTTGTTCTATGTAGTCCAAAGGCCAGTACAGTCTTTACTGGGTCTCAAAGATAGTTTGAAAATGAATCTGCTTTTTTTTATCAAAGAAGTTCATCTCATAAGTGCATCTCCTAGTTCCAATTTTTCTGAATCCATTTTCTCAGCATATGCTGAGTTTCGACAACAAGTTGGGTAAACTTCCAGTTGTATACTCCATGAAGTTAGACCCAGAGATCACTCCAGTAGTTAGACCAGCAAGAAGAGTTCTGATAGCTATGCAGGATATGCTATGCAAGTTAAGGCTCAGATGGATAAAATGGTGCAAAGTGTAATTTGTACAGTTACATAACCAACTGAATGGGTGTCATCTATGGTAGCAGCTCACAAAAAAGGCTCAGATGAAATCATAATATGTACTGACCCAAGAGATTTGAACAAAGCATTGAAGAGACCATATCATCGAATGTGCAGTTGAAGAGGTCAAAGCCCTAATACCGAATGCCACTTTTTTCTGTCTTGGATGCAAAAAGCTCATTTTGGCAAGTGATGCATGATCGCAAATCTTCATTACTAACTACTTTCGGTACTCTGGCAGATACAGATTCCTAAGGATGCCATTTGGAATAAATTCTGCAAGTGAAGTCTTCCTGCGTGCAATGGAGCAAATTTTTGATTTATTGGTTGGAGGCAATGGTAAAGCCGAGCATGACAGAAACCTAAAGAATGTTCTAGACAGAGCATGTGAAGTAAACTTGAAGCTCAACCCTCTGAAGTGCAAATTCAGACTTCCAGAAGTTACATACGTAAATCATTTATTTACCAGTACTGCCTTGAGATTAGACCAGACCAAGCAAGCAGCTGTTCTTGAGATGTCAACACCAGACAATGTTCAAGCTCTACAGAGTTTCCTAGGCATGGTCAACTATTTACACAAGTTTATACCAGACTTCAGTGAGTTGACAGAACCTTTAAGACAGCTGATGTGCAAAAATGTTGCATGGTCATGTTTAGAACAGCATCAGAAAGCATTTGAAGACCTTAACCAGAAAATTGCCACCACGTACATTAAGATACTTTGATGTGAACAAAGCAGTCACTCTTTCCTGTGATGCTTCAAAATTTGGCCTTAGTTCAGTTATACTTCATGAGGGCAGACCAGTAGCCTATGCATCTAGATCACTTACCCAAACTGAGATGCAGTATGCTCAAATTGAGAAATAACTTTTGGCAATAGTATGTGCATGTTCTAAGTTTCATGATTATATTTATGGTTGAGCTATTCAGATTGAAACTTACCACCAATCTCTAATTACTATTCTAAAGAAGCCTGTGTATTCTGCTCCAGTGTGATTACAAATAATGATACTCAAATTGCAAAAATACAATTTCAAAATGGTCTACATGAAAGGCAAACTGCTCTATCTGGCTGATACCTTATCCAGATTGCCCAGAAATACGAAGGACAACTTGATGCAGAGAATTTTGACTTTGATGTTATGGCAGTGCATAATTTTTCTACCACTAGGCTTGATGAGTTAAGAGATAACATTAAGACTAATCCAGTTTTGCAAAAGCTCAATCACTACATTAATGTTGGATGACCGTCAAAGCAATCTAGTGTACCACCTGAAGTGAAAACCTACTTTCCTTACAGAGATGAAATGTTGATGGAAGATGGCATTATTTTCAAAGGTCCTAAAATAGTTGATCCTGCTTCATTACAACAAGAACATATCCAGATTTTGCATTGTGGCCACTCAGGTTCCGCATCCACTAAGAGAAGAGTGATAGAATTACTATTCTGGCCTTCATTACTGAAAGACATTGATTAAGTACTTTCTTTTTGATCAGCATGCAATAGTACTAGACTGCATTTGCAAAGAAAACCACTTCAGCTAAGTCCAGTTCCTGAACTACCTTGGTCAAAAGTAGCCACTGATATCTTCAAGTGGAACAATCAATACTACTTAGTATTGGTAGACTCTTATTCAAATTGGTTTGAGATCTATTTGCTATACAACCTAACATCCACTGCTGTTATTACTAAGTTGAAACGTCACTTCTCAGTCCATGGTAGTCTGCACAAAATTATTTCTGACAATGGTACTCAATTTACTAGTCAGTTATTTCAGAAATTTGCAAGAGAACGGGACTTTGTACATGTTACTAGTGGTCCTGAATATCCACAGTCAAATGGTCTAGCTGAATGTCCAGTGCAGAGTGCAAAGCAATTACTTGAAATGTCAAAGCATGACCACACCGATGTCTTTCTGAATTTGCTTAATCTCAGAAACATACCCCGTGATGATATTCTTGCCTCACTTGTTCAAAGACTTCTTTCCAGGCACACCAGAACTACACTACCTATTAGCTCCAGGTTATTGAGGCCTAAAGCTAAGAACAACAAAACCATTGCGGCTCAATTATTCAAGAAGCATTCTATCATTTTAAGTCCAGTTATGATAAACTGAGCAGATTTCTTCGTTAGTTGAGGGAAGGAGAGACAGAGAGAGTACAAATGGCAAAAGGTTTTGACCAGATTGGTCAAGTTACAGGTATATAAGCATATATATATAAGGAGCAGAGATTCTACCTTGTAGAATCTGAGGGTGTGGAGTGCAGGAGAAAGCACAGACATCTTCTTCTTGTACCAGAATCATCATCACAGCATTGTTCCTGTGATACAGACTCTAGATCTCAGAGTGAACCAAACGTTTCCATTCCAGAATGTGTTCCAACCTATGATTCCATTCCTGAAGATGTTCCAAATACT
Organism: Protopterus annectens; assembly: GCF_019279795.1. Lineage (NCBI taxonomy): Eukaryota > Metazoa > Chordata > Ceratodontiformes > Protopteridae > Protopterus > Protopterus annectens. Next base: position 1,423,147,902 of record NC_056733.1, on the reverse strand, counting down.
TCCAAGGTTGAACATTATGAAGTGACAGCTTCTAGATGATAAACTACTGTGATGGTGGATTTTCCATACTCTGAAATTACTATTTTTCATGAAGGTTGTGTGGAGAATGCTTTTCATCTATTATTTAATGTAGAACAAGCGGCAAGTGATATACTGGCTTTGTTTTGGTCAGAGATGGTGGATAAATGGTTTCATGTTGCACTGAATGGTGATACACGGAAACTATATGTTGTGAGTACTAATGAAGAGTTGGAAGTATTTTTAGATGCACATGGAGAAGATAGGATCCAGGAAGTTTCTATAAGCTGCAGTGAAGAAGTTTGTCACAGACAGAGAAAACTCCAGAGAATGGGAAATTAAAAAAAATATGTAGCTGCTGTTGCTGCAGGCAAAAGGGATAAATTCTTCTGACCTCATCTACTATAAACAGCTCAGAAACCACGCTAAAAAAAATTACTAAAGACAAACAGCAATACTATCATAACCAGCAAACATATAGAAAAAACAAGCCCAAAATGTTCTGGTCTTCCATCAAAAATCTTTTAACCCCTGGCACTAAACCCACTCCCTGCCCATACCTTGACATACCTTTTCCATACCTCTTGCAGAAAATTATATTCCTATAAACTCCTCCCTTTATCCTTCTCCACAACTTTCTAATCATAAAAATGCTCACATTACTCCACATATTAAGGACCATGCTACCCCAAGCATCAACATCCCTTCTTCAACAGCCCTCCTGCCCAGAATTTAACCTCTTTCCCATTCCTACCACACTTATAAAAAAACATCTTCTAAAACTAAAACCTTGCTCTAACTCAGCCGATAAAATCCCAGCTAAATTTCTTAAAATCACTGCTGATGCAGTGGCCTACCCCCATCAGCATTCTGATTAACAGATCAGTCCAGGAATCCTATGTCCCAAGTCTATGGAAAAAAGCAATCATTCTTCCTCTTCATAAAGGTCACCCCTCAGCTTAAATCTCCAACTTTTGACCAATTGCTATACTTTCCTCTGTCTCTAAAATTCTTGAAAAATGCGTACAAAAACAACCATCTCCTAAAAAACAACCTCCTCTCCCTAACTCAACATGGGTTCCACCCAGGTCATACCACCTCTATTGCCCTAATCTCCTTCTTAGACACAGTTAACAAAGCTAGGAACTCAGGATACATTCTGTCCCCTCTCTTCTTAGATCTATCTAAAGCATTTGATACAATCTCTCATTCAATCCTTCTCTCTCAGCTCAACAGTATAGGACTATCTTCCCAGTCTCTCAGCTGGTTTAAAAGCTATCTCCCCAAAAGAGAGCATGCCGTTAAATGGCAAAGTTCCATTGCCCCCTTCCTTCAAAACCCTACATGTGTCCCGCAAGGCTCAATTTTAGGCTGCCTTCTTTTCAACATCTTTATTAACAAACTACACCAAGCCACCTACATGGCTCCCTTGTCCAGTATGCAGACAACTCCACCATAGTCTGTTCTGCACCCATCTTAAATATACTTCTACAAAACACTCAATCAGCTTTTTCCTCTGTGGAAATATAGCTTCACAATAATCACCTTTCTTTAAATCAAAAAAAAAAACTCAGGATTTTTACACCCAAGACTCAAGAGACAATCCTCTATAAACAAAACTGAATTCAACATATTCTCCATTAACTTCATAAAAATTGATCTAGTAACCCACAATAAACTATTAGGAGTAATAATCGGCAAAAACTTCAATTTGATCTGCATATCCAAAACAATATTAGTTAAAACCCATAAAAAGTTAGGGTTACTCTATAGACATAACAAGTTCCTCTCCCTCCATACTAAACAAATGCTAGCAACATCATACCTATTCCCATCTCTAACTCATGGTGCCCTTTTACTTACCAACTTACAATGTTCCTTGCAATCTTAAACAGAAACTTGCTATAATAAGATAGCTAAATTTGCTACAAACAGCCGCCATAACACTCATTACTGCACTGACCTAAAAAATTGCACTGCCTAGAACTTCCATGCATCACTCCTCCAGATTTCAACTGCTCATAAACTTATCTATAAACCACAAGACTGTCCTGCGCACAACTCTCTTCTCACCCGTTATAACCTTTGAGGCCTCTGCAATCTGAAACAGCAGCTTCTCCATGTTATTAAACCTAAATTACCTGCAGGACAGTTACAATACTTATGGATCATAGCTAAAAAATAGAACATGCAGCCTACAAACATCTGCCTACTGCAGAACCTCAGCAATTTTAAAACTGCCTTTCAAAACCATCTCCTCTCTAACTGGATCTGTAACTGCTCACCCCCTTCTTCCGATATTACTTAACATACTTATGTTCCTGTCACCCATCTTAAGTCCCCATATCAATTCTTCATCTTCCTACTGACCCCTATAAAACAACAACTACTTCTTCACCTCATCTCAAACTACATTTCTACCCAGTCAGCTGTACACATATTATAACTTCCTCACTATACTGGCCTACATGCTTACCCTGGAGTTCACAATCAGTAACACTCATTAAACATGGGACCTGGTTAGCACTGGTAACTGATCTTATGGCCTGTACTTAACCTCAATCATTGCTAAAATTTTAATTTTTTCCTTTATTTACAATGTAGAATACTCATGCAATTTATATTTTTGTTCTGTACTATTTTTGTTATTGTAGCAAATCTCATTTATATTTTTGTTTATTGTATCAACTCTAATTTTCTTGAAATGTTTATTTGTATTGTATGATTTTTTTTTAACTCTCATTAGAAATGTTTATTTGTAATGTATGTTTTTTTTGTGTTGTTTTTTTATCCTGGGGCTTCTTACCCTGGGCCTCCACTGAAAATGGTCTTTTTACTGGCCCAGTGGACCTTCTTGGCAATCAAATGCCAAGGAATAAATAAATAAATACATAAATACGTACATAATAAATAAATAAAGTACAATGTTGCAGAGTGCAAACAAAAAAAGGAGATGACCTGTAGTAAGAAAGTAAGAATTCAAGGCAGAAATGGAGAATCTACTAACATACATGTTGTTTGGGATTCTCAGGTGGTTCCACTTGGATTTTATGGTATGAACATAAGCACTTTGACTCATTTAAGGGACAGAGTCCTCTGAAAAATAACATTTGAGACTTTTGCACTGGCAGAAAAATGTTTCACAAAAAATCCTTTTGTGAGTCATGGAAGGGTTGCATAACCAGTGGAAATATTACACTGTGCAGGAAAAAAAAACTTGTGTTGCAATTCAGGACTACATATGTGGCCAAGCAAGAGATAGGGAAGTATTTTGAACTAAAATGCCAGACTGTTTTTGAAATTAAACAAATTACTGATGACAAACATTTATGGAATGGAACAAAGAAGGTTTGGGTTGACTTGGATTTCAGTGATGGAAGAATGCTACATTCCAACAGGATTAAATCATCCTCTGCAAGGAAGAGCAAACTTGTCTGGTGGACATTTGCAATAAATAAACTCTATAACAAAGGGGAAAAATTGCTGTCCAAGACCAAGAAGGAGCAGGTGCCCAACTGGAAGCAATGTCTCCTTAGCCTGCACAAGCAAATAAGAGCACTAGTGAAATCCTCCAAAGCAAACTTCAAGTCCAAATTGGTCACATCTACTAGAGACAATCATAAGGCCTTCTTTACATATGTCCACAACCTCAAAGGAAGCAACCAGATCTATTCAGAACTGGTGGTCAAGGACACCACATATACAAATACCATAGATATAGCAGACGTGCTGGCTGACAGATTCAGCAAAAACATCACCCCTCTGTCCCCCCCATCAATAGTCATCACTGTTCTCTCAAAGGAAAAAACTACAACCTCCATGGGACCTGATATCATCCCCGGCTGCATCTTCTCATGCAGGAACCTACAGCACCATTAGGCACCCTATTCAACCAAAGCCTGAGTACCAGCTTTGTCCCAGATGAGTGGAGGACAGCCACTGTCAACCCTTCACAAAAGTGGAGCATCCACCGATTCAGGAAATTATAGACCCATCAGCCTAACTAGCCATATGCACAGCCATGGAACAGATTATCATGGTACTCATTAACAAGGACATTGGCAACCTCCAAACACTCAGTCCCACACAGCCAATCACCAAAGCCATGGACGAAGGGAAGACAGTGCACTAGGCCTACCTCGACGTGGCCAAAGCCTTCAACACTATTCCCCACTCGGGCATTATAGATAAACATTCTCAACTAGGCATCAATCCATATGTTACCAGATGGGTAGCAAACTGGCTCATTGACAGAACCACCTAGTCAAAATAGAGGAAACCACCTCAAGCAGTAGAACGTAACAAATGGTGTACCCCAGAGTTCAGTGTTGGGGCCTCTTGTTATTTGGGATATACTTTTCTGAGGTGCAGGCCAAAACCAGTGGGCTATAGCTGACCAAGTTTGCAGATGACTGCAAGCTGGGTGCTATCATCAGTTCCCCTGTTGATGTGGACATCCCCAAGAGGATCTCACCCAACACAAGTGACTGGAGCCAGAAACATGGCCTCAAGCTGAATACCAAAAAATGCATCATCATCATCCCCTTTGGGGAGAGTGACGTCCCCACAAATTATCACATTAATAACAATGTCCTAAGCATGCAATCAGTTGTGAGGGATTTGGGCACCCAGGTTGACAGCAACCTGACTTTTGACCACCATGTTGCTTCCATTGTACAGAAAGCCTTCTATATGGCCCACCTCATAAGTAAGGGTATCTCATCCAGGGACAAGGAGGTCATAATATCTCTGTATTCTTCCCTTATAAGGCCTATTATTGAGTACAACACCCCTTTTGGCATGTACCTCACAGAGCACATGCAGCAGCTGAAGAGACCACAGAGGTTCCTCACCAGGAGAATCCAGGGTCTCAAACATCTACCATACACAGATAGGCCCTATCCCTTTACTCAGTTTCATACAGACTACTCAGAGGTGACCTCTGTCTGGCATACAAGGTGATCTCGGACCCCGCCTTGATGTAACTACTGCATATCCGCAGGTCAAGCTCCCCTCGAGTAACCCATACATGCAGCCTCAACCTGGTCTGTGACATTAACAGGACTTGTTGGCGGGGCAGATTTGTGTCCCAGAGATTCCCCCATCTGTGTAATAGACTCCCTCTCCACATCAAGCAGAGTACTTCTTTACCCCTTTTTAAGCTCATCCTGGATAACTGGATGGGAAACAGAATATACACCCCTGGGATTCCACTCATATCCTTGCTGGACAGGGGAATTGGGTGCTGACTTGTCTAAACATGGGCTAAACTCTTGGCTAGGCTTATAACGACCTCAGGGCCAACAGCCTTCCTATGATCCTATTTGTCCATAGCTTCATAGAAAGTTAGTATGCTAATGGCCCTAGAGCCCTTACAAGCCCAGCCATATGTATCCCTGGTTGCTCTAATTGTCAGTAGTTAGTGAGAGATGTTCACAGAGGTAAGTGTCTATGGTAGTTAATACTGACTTCTTCTGTCCAGAAGGGACATGGCTACTACCTCAGGAGTGAATTTGCGGTCACCCATCCATTGATCTAGTTTGTGTTTGAAGAAGATCAGGGAGGGACTCTGTTTCACATGAATTAGAAGCTTGCTCCAGAGAGGTGGCAGTATGACCTGTTCATTGCCAGAGGCTAGGTTAAGATCCCTGGAGTGAGTGACCCTCCTGAAGTTTGAGTTACAAATATGTAACATTTTCATCAGGGCCGGGTCAGAGACTGCTCTGTAAGCAAGGCACAGGTCACCCATTAGCAACCTGTAGGAGACAGAATACAGTGACAGGGCTGTCAGTCCTTTTGTATAAGACTTGTTGTCTGTACCCTGTAATTTTTTGGTGAGAAACCTCTGTGGTCTCTCCAACTGTTGCAGGTGTCTGGTGAGGTACATGCAAAAGGGAGCAGTGTACTAAATTATTGGTCTGATAAGGGCTAAATATAAGGGAATTACAACATCCTTAGATCTAAATGCAATGCTTTTACTTATAAGATGTACCACACAGAAGGAATTCCTTACTACTGTGGATACGTAGTGGTCAAAGTTCAAATTGCTATCAACTTGAGTACCCAGATCAAGTACCACTGGGTTTACACTAAGGGGGGTGCTGTCTATAATGCAATTAGCAGGGATGTCAGCTTTTCCAATGGGAATAATAATGCATTTTTTGTATTTAGCTTTAGTCTGTGGCTTTGGCACCAATCACTTGTCTGTGTTAACCCTGTCTGAAGTATATTAACATCATTAGGAGACTCGGTGATTGCACCCAATTTGCAATTGTCAGTGAACTTGGTAAGCCACAGGCCATCCACGTTTGCCTGGACTTCTGAGAAATAAAATCCAAATAGTAAGGGTCCCAGCACAGAACACTGTGGTACGCCACTGGTAACTGTTCTTTTGATAGAGATGAAGTCACCCACTTTGATAGTATGCATCCTGTCGGTGAGTCAGTTGGCTACCCATCTGGAAATGTAGGGCTTAATTCCCAAACAGGAGAGTGTCTCTTTAATACCAGAGTATGAGATTATGTCAAATAGCTTAGATAAGTCAAAATAGGTGGTATGTACACAGTCTTTCCCTTTTTCGGGGACTTGCAGATTTTCTTGAAGAAGTCAACCATGTTTAACAGGCATGATCTACCTCTAATGAATCCGAACTGGGTTGGGTCCAGAGTTTGGACATTACTATTGTCTTTGTTAATAAGGTCCAAAATGATTCTTTCCATGGCCTTGCAGTTCAGGCTACTCAGGCTTATGAGACAATAATTCCGAAGGTCAGTTGATGGACCCCCTTTAAGCAGAGGGATTACTGCTGCTATCCTTCATTCCACCAGAACATAGCCAGTTTGCAGACTGTAGTTAAATAGGGATCCAAGTGGGTCTGTTAGGTCATGTTTTAAGTTGTTTAAAAGGCAACCTGGGATGTTGTCTGGTCTCACTGATGCCATGTTTTTGGCCTTGGGGAGCACCAAGATGACCTCAGGGGCAACCCGTGCTATTGGACTGCCAGACTGCAGCCCCCCCAGCTGTAAAACATAAAGAAATTAGAAAATAAAAAAAATAAAAGAAAGAAAAAAAAAATCAAAATTCGCAGACTTCGCGCATGTGCACTAGCCTGGACTGCTGCTGAGACAGTTTGGAGCATGCGCAGACTGTTTCAGCAGCAGTCCGGACTGGGAAACATGTTAGAGCAAGATCCCAGAAGTCTATGCAGTACAACTGCAATAGACTGTCCTAGAAACTCGCTGGGAGACCTCATCAGAGTCGGACTGCAACGTCAGCAGTCTGGAGTTTGCTGCAGTCTCGTCTGGAAGATCTCGTGATTCGGAGCTGGATGGGCAGGGTCTTGTGTGGATTTGTGTGTTTGCAGCTACAGCGGAGTCTTGTGTGGATTTATGTGTTTGCAGCTACAGTGGATTTAAGAGGGATTTATTTGCTTGCAGCTACGAGATCAGCCTACTACAGGTAAGGGTGTGTGGAGACATGGATTTATGTGAACAGAGGGATTTATTTGCTTGCAGCTGCGAGGTGTGTGTGTGTGTGTGTGTGTGTGTGTCCCAGTTGCTATATACTGGTGGCTACACTCATGGTGGTGTGGTAGGGAATACCTTAGGCTTCAACCCTGTACCTTGTATGCAGGTGTTAAAGACCTGAATTCCCTACCCACCACCATTTCTAAAATAAATTGCAGATTTTTGCCTCATATTTGATCTGATCTGTTCCTCATAATATCTGTGGTGTCTAAATGCTGCAATGCTTGATATTTGATGGTGCAGTGGTAGCATTGTTGCCTCACAGCTGCAGGTTCTCAGGTTTGATTCTTGGCTGGGGTGCCTTCTTTGTGGGGTCTGCATCTTCTCCCTGTGTTTGTGTGGGTTTGCTTTTGTGTCCTCCCATGTTACAAAGACATGTCTGCATTATTTCTTCCTGGGCCTCTGCTGAAAATATTTTTTTTGTTGTTAAATAAAATTGACAGGCATTTGAATTTCAGACTTCAGGTTTCTGAATGTTTAATTCCTTACATATTTGATGCTGCAGTGGTTGCATTGTTGCCTCACAGCTATAGGTTTTCTGGTTTGATTCTTGGCTGGGGTGCCTTGTGTGTGGAGTCTGCATCTTATCCCTGTGTTTGTGTGGATTTGCTCTGGTGTCCTGCCATTTTACAAAGACATGTGTCTGCAGTATTTCTCCCTGGGCCTCTGCTGAAAATTGTTTTTGTTCCGTCATAAGTAAAATTGACAGGCATTTGAATTTCAGACTTCATATTCTTCAGAAAATACATAGTAACACAACCTAAGTTTATAAGATGAATATTTGAAATTTGTCCTTATTTTTGGGACTGTATTACCCCATTATTAGCTTTGTCCAGGTGTTTTGTGCTAAGAGGTTGACAGCTATGGTGAGAACTGAATTCATTAAATGATAGCCATTTAAGTTTCAGTCTTCCGCTCTTTCACAAAGCAGCTGATTTGACATAGTGGTATGTTGCTCTGACTGTTTTGCACAGGGACCTTGGCAGTAAAATGTATGGTGGTAACCCAGCATTTTTCTTTCACAAAGCAGCTGATTTGGCATAGTGGTGTGTTGTTCTGACTCTTTTGCATAGGGACCATGGCAGTAAAATGTATGGTGGTAACACAGCATTTTATTCTAGCAACTTTCCAAGATTATACAAGCAATGTTTAATGTGTCCCTGTTTTTTGGGCTTTTGACCCCCCCCCCCCAATAAATGTGGCTTTTTCCAGATTTCTTGTGCTGCAAAGTTGAGATGCAGTTGAGTATTGAGTAGATTTTAGAAGGAGCTGAGAGCTGCAGGGGAAGAAAAATTTAGTGCTGCTTATGCTAAGTCAGCTTGCATTGTTAAAAGCACAACAGGTTGCGTACTTGCTTTTGATGCAGAAGGTTGTTGGTTCTACTCCCACAAGGGGTGAATGCTGCCGTACTGAAATAGTTAAGATACTAACTATGAGCCTGTTATCAGTTTGCCATCCATTTCCTATTGCAATATTACTAGCTTATCATTTTAATGTAATATAGGCAATTTATTCCTCTGGGGCATCAGACACTTTATTTTTCGATGAAACCATGAAATATAAAGGTGTTTGCTAGCAGCAACCTCTTCAATAGTTACAGATTTATTTACTGTGGAATTATTTAGATGACTTTTTTACTTCTTCAGAGATTGTGCATATTTACTGATAATGGTGGACTGTAGAATTGTGTATATTTACTGATAATGGTGGACTGTAGAATTGTGCATATTTACTGATAATGGTGGACTGTAGAATTGTACATATTTACTGATAATGGTGGACTGTAGAATTGTGCATATTTACTGATAATGGTGGACTGTAGAATTGTGCATATTTACTGATAATGGTGGACTGTAGAATTGTGTATATTTACTGATAATGGTGGACTGTAGAATTGTGCATATTTACTGATAATGGTGGACTGTAGAAGTTTGAGTAGACTTTTATGATGGAAATGTTCTGAACTGGGCAGTTTTGTCATTATGGGTGCATGCATTTTGTTTCATTGTTTACTGGAAAGATGTTCTGAATTGGGCAGTTTTGTCATTATCGGTGCATGCGTTTTGTTTCATAGTTTACTGGAAAAATGTTCAAAACAATAGGAAGGTGCATCAAAGAGCACATGTATGTTTCATATGCAAGGGGCCTATGATTTGAAAACAGCCCAGAATTAATCTTTATCTGCCACTGGTAAAATGTATTTTCTTTGAATGTGGGTTTCAATGCTGTTTCAATGAATGTGACTTTCAATGGCAAAGAAGTTTTAATGCTAAGTTTGTTTAGCAGATGTCTTAGTGTTTGTGCTGTAAAATGCAAAATAAAACTTTCAAATGAAGTCCAAATCATCATAGAAGTAAATCGGTATGCACATTAGTGTTTATGGTAAATGGAGTGAAATAGACAAGTAATGGATCATTGGAATGGCTGCAGGGGGAGGCTCCATTCGAATATGATTTTGTGAGGGGGAAGGGTGGCAAACTTAAAGACACACCCAGCTGAACTATACCTCCCAACTGTCCAGATTTTCAAAGAATGAATAGATTTTTGCTTCTTATTTTTGGTTTGTTCCTCATAACATTTGTAGTTTTCTGGCAAATCATTTAGGAATTAAGTCACTAAATAATGACACACTCGTTTCAGACTTCATAACTTTCAGAAAAATGCATGCTAAAGTAAAACCTGTTGTTCTATCAACTGTCTCAGTTTATACAAGTGCAATTTTTAGTACTGTTTATATGTTCCCCCAATATATTTGGCCTTGTCCAGATTTATTGCATTAACAGGTTGAGAGGTACATGCAAATAAATTGCTTTATAGAATTAGGCATAGCCAAACCTCTCAACTGTCCCTGATTTTGGCTCAAAATGTTGCTCTTCCTCCTAATAACCCCTCTACAAAATAGCAATTTTGGAAGAAAACATGAAGGGTTTACAATTAAGAAATAACTGTAATAATCAGAGTTATAGATTACTTTTATTTCAGAAATGCATGTAGATTCTTTTATTTTGTCAGCTGCTCAAGTTAGCAGTACTAATATTAAAGTGTCCCTTCTTTGACAGGTTCCCAGCTGTACTGTGTGGCTGTTTTATATTTTTACATCACATTTTTGGTCCATTTTTCATAAAATTGTGTTTTTTTTTTGGCAAATTAGTGACAAATCATTAAAGACTGAAGTTAGAATATAATGACAGACATTTGAGTTTCAGATTTCATACCATTCAGAAAATTCATACTAATGCAAGACTTATTCTATTATATTTTTAAGTTTATAAGAGCAATATTTAAAAATTGTCCTTATTTTTGGGCCTTTGTCCCACTTCTTTGTATGGCTTTGTCCAGATTTCTTGCTCTGAGGTTGAGAGGTATGACAAATGTGTCAGGGCCATCACAGTCAGCCAGAGACATTTCAAATTGTGACATACTTGTTGCACCCCACTCCCCCATGTAGTGACTCTGGATGTGTCAAAGCAAGGCAAGGAGTAGTTATGCAGTGTAAATGTGCAGAGTATCCCCCCCATCCAAGGTAGACACAAGTACTAGAGTGGCTTTTCATTTGTCCTTGATTTTTGCAGAATGGTCTGGTTTCTGTCATATTTTTTGTACTGTTGATGTATGCTTATTACTCAAAGTGACTGTTGCTCTGTATTTAAGTAGCAATACTTTAATGACCATCAGGTAAGCTTGGCGGAGATCGTAAGATGCAAGTAAGCTTTAATAAGCATACTGTTAAAGAATTGCCAACATTGAAAGCTTTTCTGTTGTTGCCATGTAGAGAATACTTAACTAGATAATGTATAAGCCTTGGGTATTGAAATGCATATGACAGTATTTGTAATAAAGGACAGGATTACATTATTTTAAGAAGCTCATTACACTTGGAGACTTCCAGTCATCTCTGCAGGCTTTACCGGTAAACTAAACAAAATGCCAATCATGTGGTCCATAACCTGTACAGTAATCCTTTTAAGCAATATATCTTGAGCTTATTTCTTGTTTGCTTTTAATTTTTTATTTTGATCATGTTTTTCCCATGAAACAAGTAGATAGTTGTCAGGCAGCAGGTCTTTTTTTGGATAAGAAACATTTTTACAAGTGGGGGCATCAAAGATTTCTACTTTCAGCATGTTACTTGGTACTTTAATAAAGCCGAATATAAATTATAATTAGAACTGCAGTGCAAGAAGTGGTTTGAGTTGAGTGCTGCTTGTTTTTCTTATACTTGATTTTGACTGGCACTCCTTTAATGTATTTAAAAAGTAATTTATTTTTTCATGCCTCGCAACCTTTTTGTTTCCATCTAGATATTAAGTAAGCTGTCATGCAGCCAATGCATTGAAATATTTTTATTCTTCTACACTTCATTTTGTCTTGATTGGACTCTCATTATGACGGTTTGGCACCCAGGGCAGTGTATTTAGTTAGTTTTTGTGGTTTTGAGCATAGTTCCTCCCCTTTCTAGTTGGCCACACCCCTTCCCATTGACCCCACCCATTCAGCTGTCTCCTGCAGCTCCCTTTTGATTTGAAGTCACCAGCCAGCACTGGATGACCTGCTCTCTTGAAATCACAGGTTGAGGAATGGTGGCAGGTACACTTTGGGGGTTGACTGGTGGGGAACGGGGGTGAAGTTTGCTCGAAATCTGTCAGCTAGTAGGTTGGCTATTACCTCCAAAAAAGTATGGGTGTTGCCATCCATAACCAGTTCAGCATTCCCTTTTATATTTTGGATGTAAAGAATGCCTTGTGATTATCCTTAGCTAGGGAGGCTATTTTTGCTATGTAATTAGCTTTGGAGAACTTGGCAAGATCTCTAATTTGTTTGTTGAGGATTTCTTCCCCTGCTGAGCCAGTTCCCTCTTGTTCTTGGACATTAGTTTCTTTCTCTTGTTGTATAGCCTGTTTATACTAGGGGGTCCATCAGGGTGGCTTGTTTTTTCAGCAAGACCTGGTTTATATCTGGTCAGATACAGCCAATTCTATACAACTGCTTAAGTGGTTATACAGGGCATTGGAGTAAACCTCTGCATAGGAGTCAGTGTTATCTGCGTTCAAGGGGGCTTTGAAACGTCTTATATCATCACTTAGTAGGAGGTAATTTGTCTATGAAAAATGTTTAAGTATTTTTGAGCTTGATGGGGTACCTAGTATTATAGTTGCATCAAACAAGACTGATTTATGATCCAATCATACCAAGGAGGACATCACACAAGGGGAGTGCAATGCTCTCCCTTGTTAGCGAGTACTATCTCCAGGACATTTGAAATTCTTGTGGGTGTGCTGACTAGCTGTTCCAGAGCATTTGCATTGAATGACAAGTCCAAGAACCTCTGAGCCAGCACATTTTGGGTCATGTATGTTTTTTAGTTGATGGTAATATAATTAAAATCACCCATGAGTAACACGTTGGGCTGTATGGCAAGTGACTCCAGTAAGTCCAGGTATGGAGTATGCTTTTCTTATTTCATGGTGAGGAGCCTATAGCTAGCTATGATGTGGTAGGCAGCTCTACCTATAGAAAATTGGACATGGAGTAACTCAAAAGAGTCATACTGTTTGACCAGTCTTGAGGTCTACTTATCTTTAATGAAGATGGATACACCTCCTCCTTTGGTTCTTTCATGCTCAGTTTGTGGTCTGAATGTATGAAAGGCATTGTAGCCCTGCATGGCTGGGGTGCTTTCTGCACCTTTGAACCATGTCTCAGTGACTGCACAGATGTCAGCATCCCCCAAAGTAAGGAGTGCTTCCAGGGATTGCAGTTTCTTGTTTAGACTCCTAGCATTAAGCAACAGTACATTGAATTTATCTTGAGAGGATTTTGTTATGTTGGGAGGGTGGTTATTTTGACACTGTCTAAAAAAAGGCACAATATGGGTGGCTAATGCCCTTGCCAGTATCTGAGGGCCTTGAAGAGACAGGTCCAGACCACCTCTGGCAAAGCAGTATGGTCTGTCAACCATGTCTTCCCAGGCTGACAGATACTGAATCCCTTGGACTGACACCAGAAGCTAAGCCAGTTGTTAAAGTCAATCATTTTTTGTTTATATTGTGGCATCATCCTTGGAGAAGGTAGAATGCTACTTAAGGCCAGGCTTATACCGGTCTGTGATAAATAATCTGAGAGCTCAGCTATGTCTCTCTTCATATAGTCCAATGAGGTATGTCTCAAGTCATTCATCCCAACATGGTCTATGATGGCGTCATACCAGTACTTGTGGTTGAGTGACTTGAGTGCTTGAACAACTTGATGGATCCTGGCACCTGATAGGCAGCCTACTGTTACCTGCTCCTTATCCAGCCTGGTGAGGGGAACATCTGTGTGTCTCGCAATGGAGTCACCTATGACCAATACATTAGGTTTTGTTGTGTTACGCCTTATGGCTTATTTGTTGAGACACTGGTGTGTGTATTATGTTGTGTTGTCATTGTTTTTTGCATTATGTATGCAAGTGGTTTCCATTTGGGAGGCCTCTGATCTCTGGGTAGGTTACTAGTCAGTACTGCATATGTGGGTTTATGTGTTGTGGGAAGTGTGTGTGTGTGTGTGTGTGTGTGTGTGTGTGTGTGTGTGTGTGTGTGTGTGCTGACAACCTATTTTAGCATTCAATTTGTCCTCATGTGACAGTCTTGCTCTAATTCCATACTGTAACTACATCTCTCACATAAAGTACTTGTTAAGTATTTGTTTGTTTCAGGAATAAGTGGTTGTCAGTACACAAGATAATTGCTACATTGCCTCAGGATGCCCATGTCTATCAGGCTTGCCAAAGAGATGATGGGAAACTGCCATTCCATGATAGCAGGCTCTTACAGTATATTTTATTAGGGAAGGGAAGGGAATGGGTTAAATTGACAGGACTGTGCTGGTAGCACCGAGACTATAAGAGGGACCTATAGTTTGTGTAGGCTAAGGTTGATCAATAAGGCAACACTGTCAGTGCACAACTGAGTTGCTCCTAGAGCAGCAGAAAAGCTTGGAAGGGTTTCATTAACAGCTGTTTCAGGAAAAACTAAGCTTCTAGGCTTTTACGTCTATACAGAGCACTGCTAACCACCACTGCACAAAGAGCAGTGACAATTAAACATGAGGCTTAAATACAAGCAAAGAGAAACAAGTTTTAAGCTAACTAATCAGGAAAAAACAGAATAAGTCTTCCACCAGCAATCCCCAACTCAGACAGGTTAGATTAGCAAACGTCTGCCTCAAGAGTGCAGGAAAAAGTACAGTTGTGTAATCTTACCATAAATGTAGATGTTCGAGTGTGTTCACTGTTGCAGTCATGACTGTAGGGTTCTTCCTGCCAGCAGTAGCCCCTGATCAGCCAGAGTCCCAAAGTCTGGATCGGGCGTCAGCAGAGGTCGCTTTTATCCTGACGTCAATGTGCCAGAATGCATAAAGACCTCAGCTGACGCCATTTCCCCAGTTTTTCTTGCCCCAGATTTCAGGTGCCCAGAAAGAAAAGGCTAAAAAAGAAACCATGCCCAAAACCTCATCAGCCAAAATACCTCATAACAGATAATAGCCAAAGAAAAAACAAAAGAGGGGGTAGGACGGAGGGTAACCCAGACTGCAACAGTGAACACACTCGAACATCTACATTTATGGTAAGAGTGCATAACTGTACTATGTCCTTCGTGGTTCACTGTTGCAGTCATCACTGTAGGGTTGAGTCCCAAAGCTAAGAAAGGGTGGCTGGAGGAGAAACAGAGGGAGCGGTCAGAAAACCTTGCAAAACTGCAGAAGCAAAACCGGCCCTGGATTTAAAATAGAGAGGGAGGTTGTAATGCTTAGAAAAAGTATGTACAGAACTCCAAGTAGCAGCCTCCAAAATATCCTTGGTAGGAACCCCACAAAGAAAAGCTGCTGAAGTAGCAGTAGCCCGGGTAGAATGAGTCCTAACATTAACAGGAACTGGATTGCCATTATAAGAGTAACAGAACTTGATGCAATGGGCAATCCACTTGGTAATAGTTTGCTTAGTGATTGCTTTCCCTTTAACAGTAGGAGCATAAGCGACAAACAACTGATCAGATTTCCGGAATATCTTGGTCCTGTCCAGGTATAAAACGAAGCTGCCTGTGCACGTCTAAAGAGTGCAAAAGACTTTCTTCCTCACTCTGAGGATTAGGATAAAAGGTAGGGAAATAAATAGACTGATTCAAGGCCACTGCCAAAACCACCTTAGGCATAAAGGTGGAATTAGTCCGTAGAGATACCCTGTCCTGATGAAAAATAAGGAAGGGTTCCACAGTCATGAGTGCTTGCAATTCCGAAATTCTTCTAGCAGAGGTAATAGCTAAAAGAAAAGCAGTTTTCCAAGACAAAAATTTCAAATCCATGGAAGCTGCAGGTTCAAAAGGAGACAAGGTTAATTTCTCCAAAACATAGTTAAGATCCCAAGTGGGAACAGGAGCCCTCATAGGGGGCCAAATATTCTTAGCCCCTCTAAGAAATTGTTCAAGTAATGGATGAGAAAAAATCGGAGGATCCGTATCGTAATGTGCAGAAATAGCAGAAGCATGAAGCTTAACAGATGAAAAAGATAGGCCCATATGTAACAACTCTGTCAGATACTGTAAAATCAGAGGAATGTTTGGAACAGCAGAATCACCACCCTGGACTTGATTCCAGGAGCAAAATCTTTTCCATTTACCCACATAAGATTTTCTAGTGCTGGGCCATCTAGCTTCAAGGATTACATCCATTACATGTTTGGAAAGGGTAGAGGTGTTTACAGACCCTGGATCCACCAGGCAGCTAGATTCAGAGTTTTGACATGACTGTGCAGTATCCGGCGATCCTGTTGAGACAGTAGATGAGGGATTTGAGGTAGAATCCAGGGAGGCTCCTGAACCAGGTTCATCAGAGTAGAATACCAGAATTGCCGAGGCCAACTGGGAGCCAGTAAAATCATTTGCGGTCTGTCCTGTTTTATCTTCAGAAGTACCCGAGGTAGAAGAGGAAAAGGAGGAAAAGCATATATGGAGAGGTGTTTCCAACTGAATGAGAGGGCATCCACTTTCCACGCTAGTTTGTGGTAGGTCCTTGTGCAGAATGTCGGAAGTTGATGATTCTGAAGGGATGCAAAGAGATCTATGTCCGGACATCCCCACACCTTTATAATCATCCTGAATATCCGAACATCCAACATCCATTCGTGTGGATCTGAAATGTGTCTGCTCAATGTGTCTGCCAGAGTGTTGTCTTTTCCTGGCAGGAATTGCACTTGTAAGTGAACACTGCAGGTCAGAGCAGTGTACCATAGAGTCAGGGCTAATCTGCACAGGGGGTAAGAGTGAGAGCCCCCCTGCCTGTTTATGTACCACATCACTGTAGTGTTGTCTGTCTGTATCAACAATTGTCCTGGTAGAAGAAGGTCCCTGAAGGCTATCAGGGCTTTCTGTACAGCTAGCATCTCCTTCAAATTTATGTGTAGGTGTGTTTCTCCTTTGTCCAAACACCCTGAAGACATCTCCCGTGCATGTGGGCTTCCCAGGCATAATCTGAAGCATCCGTTGTCAGAACTTGGTTGGTCGGTGGAGGACAAAAAGGCTTCCCCTTGTTCTGTAGACAGGCTTCGGCCCACCAAAGAAACTCTTGCTGGAGACAAGGCAAAATTGTGATCACTGTTTCCAAACTGTTGTAATGCTGAGAGCATACACTCTTGAGGTACCACTGCAGTTTCCTCATATGCAGTCTTGCATATGGTATTAGTAGAATGCAGGAAGCCATGTAACCCAAAGCCTGAAGAATTTTTCTTGCAGTCAGCTGTTTCATTGAAGCCAGGTGTCGGAAAGAAGAAGCCAGTTGCACTTTTTTGTCTGGTGTCAAGGAAGCCATCTGGGTTGTAGTACTCAGAAGAGCACCCAGGAAAGTAATCTGTTGTGTGGGTACCAGATTTGATTTCTTTAGATTCACTGTGAAACCGAGGTACTAAAGAAGATGCTGTACAAAAGCTAGATGCTGAAGTAGAGTGTCTTTGTCGTCCACTTGAATAAGACAGTCGTCCAGATAAGGGTACATTTGAATCCCCTTCTGTCTGCAAAACACCATTACTGGTGCCAGGCACTTTGTAAAGACCCTGGGCACAGTAGATAAGCCAAAGGGCAGCACAGAGAACTGGTAATGCTTTGAACCCGCTTTGAAATGCAGATACCTTCTGCACTCTTGCCTTATAGGAATATGCAGGTAAGCTTCTTTTAAGTCCAAAGTCATCATCCAAGCATTCTTGCCCAACATAGGCAGCGTCTCCTGCAGAGTGAGCATCTTGAATTTTGGTATATCTAGGAAGGTGTTTAGTACAGAAAGGTCCAGGATTGGTCTCCACGAATATTCCTTCCTGGGAACCAGGAAAAGTCTGGAATAAAAACCTTGCCCTATTTCTAAAGTTGGTACCAATTCTATGGCCCTCATAGCCAGGAGGGACTGAACCTGCCATTGCGCCTCTGCCCACTGACGATTTGGCAGATCTGGCCAACTGTTCGGTTTTGGCAAGGTGTGGAAATGAAATCTGTAACCTCTTGAGACTATGTCCAGAACCCATTTGTCCCGGATTATGTGGCTCCAATTTTGATAAAAAAAGAGAAATCCTTCCCCCCAAAGGTGCTTCCAGGAGAGGAGCCCCGGGAACCAGAAAGGGAGAGTCAATAAAGACTGTTTTCGGTAGGGTTGAGACTTATCTTCACCTACCTTGGGAGAGGGGGCACTCCACTGCCTATTCCTAAAATGGGTCTGTGCCTGTCCCCTACCTCTGGAATGCCTGAATCTGCCTCTCTGAGACCTGTCCGAGCCCGGAAAGGACCAATGTTTAGCTGGCCAGTGTCTGCTAAATCTAGGAGGTTGCACCTGTAGAAAATCCTTAACTGTCTGCATAGATTTGGCTTTGTCCTCCCTTTTCTTTAATACCTCTTCAGCTGTGGACCCAAACAGAACATTGTGCTGCAAAGGGGCATCCAAAAATATGGCTTTAACCTGATCCGGCAAGCTTTGTTCCTTTAACCAAGCATGTCTTCTAATAACTGCACCAGTTGTTGCAGCCCTACAAGAAGCTTCCAAAGAATCAAAACCACAATGCAGGGTATGTTTACCCACCTGTTCAATAGCATGCAATAAATCCTGTAACTCCTGATTATCGGCACCAATAGAAACAGCTGACATTTTTTGTTTAAATACAGACAAAAGGTATTGCTGATACTTCAGCATATGAAATTGACAGTTCAAAGCCCTAATAAACAATCTAGCAGAAGTATAAACTTTTTTACCCCATCTCTCCAAAGCCCTGGACTCTCGGTCAGAGGGAATAGGATTTTTAGCAGAGGCCGCTTTAACACCCTTAGGACCCTGAGAAATTGTTTCCGGATCAGGTAAAAGATTCTTAAAAAGAAACTTGTGAGAATCTGGAACCCTATAATACCTATCTGGTTTGACCAGAGCAGGGGGAAAAGAATCAGGAGAGAGAGAAACTTCCAAAAAAACATCATCTACAATGTCCAATACAGGAGGAATAGCCAGAGGCCTATGCTGTGGGAGAAGAAGAAAATCCCTAAGCCTTTTCTTGGATTCAGAAAATTCCTGTCCTTCCCAGTGAAAATGCACCCTCATATCATGCAAAGTTTCACCAAAAGAATAATCCTCAGGAGGAGAGGCTGAAGGAAAGGAATCTTCAGCATCAGAATCCTCATAAGGAGGAAAAGAATAATCCTGCTCAAGGTAAGAAGCAGAAGAAACAGAAAGTTGGTTTGAAGAATCATAATCGGACTGTAATCTAGGCTTCTTGTCAGAAGGGGGATGTGAACCCCTGATCATAGTTAAGAGATCTTCAGGCATCCTAAGCATCTGCCTCTGAGGCCTAGGACCCTGATCAAAAGGTGCCTGTGCTTGCCATTTCACTTTAGCTGGAGCCTTAGACTTTGTCTTTGAATGTAAAACTGAATCCACATTTACAGGAAGCTGTGAAGGCCTGAGAACTCCCTCAGAAGCCGGTACCTGCCTACCGGCTCCGGACCCAACCGAGGGAGCAGTATCCGAAGGTCCAGTCCCTGGCAATTCTGAAGACCCCATCAGCTCCACACCGGAGTTGATACAGGCAATTGGTTCAAAAGAGGCAGACGACAGGGGCTGCAAAGGCGCCTCACTGACGACCGACGAACCAGCAACTGGCAGTAACTGAGTAGCATCCTTTGCTGTGGACCTCAGAGGCATGTCTGCATCCTTGCACCTCTTACACACCCCAGAAGCCGGAAAAAAATCTGAAGACATGTTATAATTAAACCTTTTTCCAAAATAGTAAAAGGCAAAGTTATATCTACACCTAATAGTACGCTGATTAAATCTAGCACAAAACGCACAATTAGCAATGTCGTGGTTAGGTCCCAGGCAGGGAATACAGTAAGAGTGAAAATCCCTATGAGGTATTTGCTTCCCACAAGAAATACAATTATTAACTTTTTCTGACATCTGACTGGAGCAAGAAAAAGTACCCAACGGGGTACTTATCTTATAAAATGAAAATCCTGGGATTAAATCCAAAAACAAACAGGAACAGGCCGACCAGCATCAGTGAACTGCAAAGGGCACCGTGCGGCAAGAAAGACTGGGGAAATGGCATCAGCTGAGGTCTTTATACCTTCTGGCACATTGACGTCAGGATAAAAGCGACCTCAGCTGACGCCCGATCCAGACTTTGGGACTCTGGCCGATCGGGGGCTGCTGTTGGCAGGAAGAACCCTACAGTCATGACTGCAACAGTGAACCACGAAGGACATCACCTTCTTAATGCAGAATAGCTGTTTGGAGCCCAAGTTTAACAAGACCACACAAACTACCTGCAACTAACAGACACAATGTAATACAGTGCAGTTAGCTACTTAAAACAGCAGGGGACAATTTCTTTTTTTACTATAATGTACAAAAGCAACACCAAATAGCTTAAGAAACTGCTGAAGTACAGTCACAGTATATAACAGAAGCGCAAAACATAGTAATTTTGTCTTTTCAATAGTGTGTTGCTCTAGGTGAAAGCAGATTCTCAGCAATAATAGCAAAGTTGCTACATGTTGAGCAGCTATGAGTATCTATGCCAAAGCCTGAGAAATATGAGGCTTAAATATGAGCAAAAATCAACAGAAAGCACGCAATACACCTTTCACCAGCAATCCCCAGCTCATACTGCTGTCACAAGGGTGCAGAAAAACACCTTCTTAATGTAGAATAGCTGTTTTGGAGCCCAAGTGTAACAAGGCAACACAAACTACCTACAACAGCCCTGCACCTAACAGATACAATGTAATACAGTGTAATTAACTACTTAAAGCAGCAGCAGACAGTACAGTTTTTTTAACTGATAAAGTACAGTCACGGTATATAACAGAAATGCAAAAAACTACTTAGACCACTTTTGTGTGCTTCCCAACTCAGACAGACCAGTTAAATACCTACTGCCATTACATGAATAATCCCAGTCCTCCTAATATAAAAGCATAGTAAATGAGTGTCCGGATTGAAATGCTACCACAAACAAACTTAAAAGATACAAAATGGTACCATAAACAAACTTAAAGATACAGATACAGCAGTGTACTTTAAACAGCTTATAAAACTGTGATTATTCAATAAAAATCCTTTGCTTTGTATAAATGAGCCAAGAGCCACTCAATTGTACAGAATTTCTAAAGGTATTAAAAACAAGATGAGCTGAATAATAATAATACCTCCAGCCAATAACACTACATGTAGAATTCTCAAGTGTTTCCCTTACCTAAACAGACCAGGCTACCTCCCAATGGGCTAGATGGAAAATCCACTGACATTTCAATGTAAAAATCAGTGCTTGCTAGAGTGTAAAAATACACTACTTTATCCAACAGCTAGCTAGATAATGAATTCAGACCAAGTAAATCAGTAGAACAGACCATGAGAGGCAAAATGCAGTTTTTCAATATAAGCGCAGAGAAAACCAAATAAATAATTCAAGACATCAACAGCAGTGTAGAAAGGGAGGAGCTTATTACGTTCAAATTACAGTAGGAGTGGTCAGCTTAAAATCACCAGCTTTAAAAAGCAGATCAATAAAGGGGAAGGCAGGTGGGAAAAACTAGCAGGGAATCACCAACAGCACTTTTACTTTATGCAGGCTTGCAATCTTTTCAGAAAAAAAGCAAATACCCAGAAATTCACTGTATATTTAAGTATCACTCAAGAAACAATTTAACTAATGTGCAGCCCATATAATTTAGGTGTCTATCTAATACATAGAACAAAAATACCAGGCCAAGCAGATTACTTAAAACAGAAAACAAAATGGAGCAGGTAACAGACAAAAAATATATATGTTACTTTCCTCACCTAGCAGGGAATCACCAGCACTGCTTTAATTTAATCAAGCTTAAAATATTTTCAGAAAATACAAAGATGAGTGTTATTTTATTAAATGGAAAGAAGGGGGTGGTAAAATATTAGAGACAACCTAAAACATGTTTTTTTCTGTGGTGATAATAATCATTTGATACAGGTTTGCCCCTAAAAAAGATGCACACAGTGTGGAAAAAACAGTCAATCAGTTAAAGACTGTAAAATGACTTGCAGAACATTTGGAGGGGGATGCACTTTTGGTTTGACTGTAAATTATTGCTTGAGTCTGAAAAAAAGAGTGAAACAGCTGTAGGGGTGGGAGGAAAGTATTGCAACAAGAGGATGTTGATTGCTACAAATGTGTTCTGTATTGAGGAGCAGAATGAAATGGAGAATGAAAATGAAACTACAGTAGTAACGCGGAAAGTACAGGGACGCAGCATAATGTGTAAACACAGAACATGTACAAACGTTAAGCCAAATGAATGTGAGAAAACGCAAGAGAGACTTCTACACAGAAATGGATAAGGCAACAAAGTTTTTGTTAAAACAAAGGTTACAAAGAAGGGGAAGGGATAACTTGAAAGCTATTGCAATAAATTGACAACATAAAGAATGAAATAAGACACTTAATGGTTCTAAAATCATGTCAAGAGCCAAAAGCTGATATATGTTTAGAAAAGCCTAGATTTTAGATAAGGTAATAAGGGAAGGCATCTCTGATCAGTACTAGCAAAAAACTATGATCACTCATAAAATCATCCAAGGCAAACTTTGAGAGAAAAATCGCAAAAGACACTAAAGACAATCACAAGGCCTTCTTTAGTTATGTTAGAAACCTGGGTGGAAACTCCCAGATATGCTCAGAGTTAGTCCAAAATGACAAAAAATACACTGAACCCACAGACATTGCCAACATACTGGCAGACAGGTTCAGTGCAAATTTCTCCCCCCCCAAAAGGAGAAATATCTGTCCCAGCAGAGTGTAGCCTCCCTGACATCTCAGATGCCCAGGTGAGAGCTGCCCTCTCCAAAGCTAAAACACAGCATCAATGGGACCAGACGGTCTCCCGGGTTGCGTGCTACATGAACCCCAAGAGGAACTAAACCTGCACATAAGGCTGCTGTTTAATCTTAGCCTTACTACAGGATACGTACCCAAAGAATGGCATACAGCAACAGTGGTCCCACTCCACAAAGGAGGTGCTTCTACGGACCCTGGAAATTACTGCCCCATAAGCTTGATGAGCCTGGTCTGCAAAGCTATGGAGAGGATCATTATGGAACTCATAAACAAAGACACTGGGGACCTACAGACACTGGATCCTACCCAATTCGGCTTTGTCAAGGGCAGATCCTGCCTTTTGAACCTGGTCGACTTTTTTGAAACAGTCACTAAGGCCATTGATGAGGGTAAGGCAGTTCACACAGCCTACCTTGATCTTGCAAAAGCCTTCAACACAATACCCCACTCGGGCATCATAGACAAGCTCACCAGCTTAAATGTAAGCCCATATGTCATAAGATGGGTTGCAAACTGGCTCAAGGACAGAACCCACAAGGTCAGAATTTCTGGAGCCATGTCAGACTCTAAGCCAGTCACAAGCAGTGTCCCACAGGGCTCGGTCCTGGGACCCCTCTTGTTTGGCATTTATTTTTGCGAGGTGCAAGCAAACATAGGAGGATTGTGGCTGACAAAGTTCACAGATGACTGCAAACTGGGCACCATAATTGATACTCCAGCAGACACAAGCATCCTTCAGAAAGGCCTCATAGAAATGGATAACTGGTGCCAGAGCCATGGCCTTAAACTGAACGCCAAAAAATGTATAGTCATACCCTTTGGGAAAAACAAAGTATCCACAAATTACCACATAGGTGGTAATCCATTAAGTATGGAAGAAGTAATCAGGGACCTAGGGACCCAAGTTGACAGTAACCTCTCATTTGACACTCACATTGCCAAGGTGGTTAGGAAGACCTTCTATATTACCCACCTTATCATGAAAGGATTCACATCTAGAACAAGAGAGGTCATTGTGCCCCTATACTCTTCCCTTATCAGGCCCATAATTGAGTACAATGCTCCATTTGGGATGTACCTTACCCGACACCTGCAGCAGCTAGAAGGACCCCAAAAGTACCTCACCAAGAGGATCAAAGATCTCAAACATATGTCATATGCTGCCTGGCTGAAGAAACTCCAGATCTATTCAGTCGCATACCGCCTACTCAGAGGCGATCAATGCCTGACATACAAGGCCATGTGCAATCCGGAATTAATGGACATGCTCCACCTCAGAAAATCCAAATCCACCAGAGCCACGAGAGCGAGAGATTTGGACCTCAACACAGAAATAAATAGGACATACTGGAGGGACGGATTCATAACCCAGAGGCTCCCTACACTCTGGAACAGAATCCCAGTCCATGTTATGCAGAGCCCCTCACTGACTCTCTTCAAGAGAAATCTTGACGAGTGGATGGGAGATCGTAGGTTTACCCCGGGGGTCGTCTCTGTGTCACTACTAGACAGAGGCACAGTAAACTAAACCCTAAATTGGCATAGTATTCTCATTCCAAGGGGTGGCGAAAGCCACACACACTCTGGCTAGGCTTATAAATGCTCTAGGGCATATAGCCTAGTATGAACCTATGAACAGATGGAAAAGTGTTGTGGGGAAAGAAAACTGTGAGGAGCTTTGAAAAGGAGGTCTGTTTAGGCATGGAAATATTATTTTATTATCAACAACTGAAGTTGTTAGATATTACAATAAATGTCCCTGGGAGATGTGTACTTTGTGATGTCAGACATAGGGAGAAGGTGTACAGATCAGTTGTGGAATACACATACACTAATATTAAAGAGAGGGGGTAGGTTTGAGGAAATAAAGAAATATACTATAGTTAAAAGGGTCCACTTCTAAAACTTGAAATACTGAAATCTTGAATTTCAGTATTTCAATTTGAGAATGTTGAAACCCCCAAAAACGAAAACACATAATACCTAAACCCAAAATAATGAAGAAAAAAAAACATCCTACATCACACTACCTTATATTTAAGCAGGGGGTAAAGCCCGTCTGCACCTCCCATGTGGGGGTCTGCACCCCTCACCCCCCACTACCTATATACAGCAACTCCAAGGTCACATTAACACAAATAACACACACACACAGGTGCACACACACACACACACACACTACAAATGCACATCACCACTTTCAACATTTACACACACACACTCTAATCTGCCTACCATAACCAACTCCTAAAACTTAACTAAAAACTAAATCAAACCAAAATCCTATCCAAAACCCTAACAACATATAAACTTACCTGAATCTCCATTAATAAACACAAATTGTCCCACATGCATAGAACCTGGAAACAACGAAGCATTAAAGGGACAACACACTGTATAACACACAACTACTAAAACTTCGAAAAACTATGATTCAAGAAAATGCAGTTTCAGAAAAACTGCACTTTTGACATTCTCGACTCGAAATACGGAAATCTGAGATTTCAGTATTTCAACTTTAAGAAGTGGACCCAGTTAAAATGAATAAGCGTGCTAAGAGACTTTATAGTTTGAGAAAATGTATAGGGAAGATAAATCCAGATACGGAGACATGTACGGATAAGATAAAATATGAAAAATAAGTTAGAGAAGGATAGAATGTTTCCATATAAAAGAGACATTTGAAACAGATTATGTTATTTTGTCAGGGAGTTTACAAAAGGTATGGGGGAAGTGAGGTGCATTTTTGGACCATGAGGCTATATGGTTTGAGGTAGGAAATGATGAACACTGGACTGGAAAAGGCAATGGTATAAAGAGACGTGTGGGGAGAAATTTGTTATACAGAAGAGTTTAAGAAGGAAACGTAACTCTTATGGAAGGACCACCAGTCTATGAGGCCTTTTTATTTATTCTGGTGGAAGACAGAGTGAGGTGTGTGAATGTGGTAATAAGGTTTATTTTTAAAAAGGGGTAGAAAACATGAATTTGAAGCTACTGATGTTAATTAATGCAGATTATAAGTTTCTCATGAAAATGTCACAGAAAAGATTTTGGAAAGTAATTTATGGGGTGAAGGGAAAAAAGAAAATCGACACACTGATTATAATAAAAGGGTGGTTGACTGTATTGTGATTAAAGAAAGTGAGTGCAAGGTATTTGACTGTGATGTGGAAATTGCATTCACTGGTATATGATATAATATTTAACAAAGTGAATTTAAGAAAGGGATTATGGGAAGGATATTCTGCAGAATATCAGTTACAAAGGAAAAAGCAGGGGATGAACTAATTGTTAGAGGGACTCCAGTTGTGATTGAAGAGGGAAAAAAAGACAGTGGAAAATTTGTGGTAGTAAGGAGTTATTGGCAAGGGAGGAGGATTACACCAGCAAAAACTGCAATTATGGAGATTAAGAAATTTTTGGAAGAAATGATCAGCTTTCAGCAGGGAGTATTACTTATTGTTGGGGACTGGAACTTTATTTCCTATAGTGTGGATGTATCAAGGGTATCTAGAAGTGGAAATATGACACAAGATGGTCATCATTAATATAATCTTTGGTATTGACTAGCATTCTAAATTATTACACTGGAATGAAATGGCTAGGCTTAAAATGACCTTTGGGTTGATTGCCTAGTAATCTCCTATCATCCTAATAGCACGTTGGAAATTACTTGAGAATATGGATTGGGGGAAGATGAAAAACTTGTTGCATTTGGTTTAAAAGTAATACATGAAATAAGATAATGGGTAAATTGGGGAGAGGATATAAATGGAGTTTTATTTGCATTAATTATGAATATGGTCATATTAAGATGCAGGGAGAGAGCTGAAATGGCAGAATGGAAACAGAGATTGGGTGAGAATTCCAGTATTTATGGCATATGCTGAAGACATAGAAGTGGTGTAGACATTTCCAAGATGTCTAGAAAAAGAATGATCGGTCATTTGGAGTTCAAACTTCAGTCCTACTAAACAAAGTCTGCCATAATGTACAAAAGAAAATGGAATGGTAGGTTTAAGAAATCTTATTGCATATTTAGCTTCAATTCATTTATATTGGATGTTGTGCAGGATGACAAAGGAGGATTTATATAGTAGGAAATATTGTATTTATTTGACATTTGTTGACTGGGTTAGTCCGACTGGGCAGTTGCCCTTTTTCAGTGGAGACCCGAGGAGAAAAGCTTCAAACGATACAATAAATGATATAAAATCACATAGGAAATTTAGTATTAGGATCACAACATACGATTACATACTATACTGACATACAAACACAAATTGTTATGATAATTACATATTTACATAACATTAAAGGAGATAGGTAGTACAGCAAGCAATATGGGTAGTACCCAATGCATATTTATAGTACAAGTGTTCAGACTGTTACTTGTGTATAGGAATGAAGAAAGTTTGGGATAAAGTATAAAATAACTTTAGAGCAGACAGCCTGTAGAATACAGTAATGTTTTGATCACTTACTTGGATATCAGAGTGGGGAGGAAAATGAGTGAAGAAGAAGTTAGTAGTAGTAGAGTAGTAAATACGATGCGGGAGGAATATAAAGAACATAGGGAAAAGAATGTTATATTAAAATAAGAAGGTCAAAGAGTCTAGCGAAAAACATAATAAAATAAATAATAAAAAAATAATAAAAAGTTGGGGAATTAGGGTAGAGGGTACAGATAAAAACAGGAAAGTATGGCATAAGGAAATTATGGAGAAAATGTATTATGTAAAGCCATGGGTGCAAAAATGTTCGAGCAAGAAAGAAAAGGCAGGTTAAATTAAAAGTCAATGAAATGGCATATTTCTACGGTGATTAATGCTGCAAAACTTACAAGTCAAGGGGCAAATTAACTACAAGCAGATGAGTGAATAATTATGTCAAATATGAGAAGTGGAGGAATCTATAGATCATGTTTTGCTGGAAAGTAATAAAGTTAAATAAGCAAGGGAAAGGTTTAAAAATGAATAGCAGCTTGATTTTATTCACATAGATCATGAGCAATTCTGAAATTACATGAAAAAAAAAACATTTTAACAGCAAAACTGGAAAAGATACTGAGAAAATGAGGCACGTGTACTGACTTCAAATGCAACAAGTCAATTCAATAGTCAGGAGTAGTGTGGACATAAAGCAAGGCCCATAAGGAGACATAGTACCAACAGAGGAAAACCAAAGCAACTGTAAAAGGCAGATTTCCAGTAAGCCACCAGGGGAATTAAGTTGTTCCCAATATATTTTATAACCCCCACAATTAAGGCTGATGCTGTCCAATGCACTGCAATTAAAGTGGTAGAAGAAAAGCATCCCAAACTTTATGAGAAGTTCTGAATAACGATATTATAAAAGACCAAACAGATAAGCTGGCAGAAACCTTTAAATAACCCTTGCATTAAATTAGGTATACATGGGAACTAACTGTCAGAAGACATTATATAAAATAATGTTGAAAATTATTCTGGAATGGAAAGTGCAGAATGTATCTGGAACATGCTATAGAAGCAGCATCTGATGCAAAAAATGGAGCAAGTTTCCAACATACAGACTACAAGCATTCTGAAATCCATCCATCCATCCACAAGCCCTTTTTCCCATTTTTTGTACATGGAGTTGGGGGGTTATTTCAACAGTAGCAATCATCTACAGCCAAGGTTTACACCACAGGTAGCTACTCCTGCACATATGTAAAAGAAATTACAGACATGAATGTCATCTTTGATGACAGTGTAAGGCAGGCAAGGACAAATGAAAAACCAGTGTGATATAAGCAGTCCTTAGCTGTTGTCTGATGAGCACACCAGAGGGTCCAGTTATTTTCCAACATTCATGTTGTTTATTAAGTTCCCCATTTTACATATGGAACACACTGCATACTACAGGAAAGCACCACCTTATATTTCTTTTTTTCTATCTTTATTTGAACTATATATATATATATATATATATATATATATATATATATATATATAAAGTTTTCAATATGTAATAAGTATTTGTACATACAGATTACTACCTTTTTAACACATTGAAAAACTAACAAAAAAAACCAACATAAGAACTATGTATACCAAGTGTTAAGTGCCATTTTATGATTTTAATTTCTACAATAGCAGTATTACATATCACTATGAACTTCAGCTTAGGAGTGGAATTTCCTGGTACTATTTCTTCTCTTTGTTAATCATACTCAAGACAGAAATACACTAATATACTGCATGTATGCACTGATGTAGTGACGTGACAATATAATGCTGCTGGAAATGTCCAACCTCATCTGTCAGCTCAGAAGAAATCAGAATAAACCAAATGAGTGGCAGTAGGGGATTAATTAGTTTACAAGGCTACTTGGGAATTTTCAGATAATCCTTCTCTCCACCTGTCTGTCAGTCTTCTCCACAATTTTCAAATAGCTACCTTTCAATTTATCTTTAATTATACAAAAATCTTAGACTCTTGAGCATGCATGGTAAATGTAACTTGTAAAAAAGATGCCTTAATAAAGTGAACTAAAGCCATGAAAGGAGCCTTCCCCTCAGTGATTTTTAGGCAAGCCCACTGAATCAAACTTGCATCTAGAATCCCCTGTGACTCAGCCTTATCTTGATGACTATACTGAAAATTTATAAAGGAATATATTATACTCAGAAAGTATATTTCTACTAAAATATAATGAAACCTTAGGACTGTCAATATTGATTCATACAAGAAATGGAAATGCTACAAGTTTCCTTTGATTGCCATAAAAACTGCACTAGAAGTACAGATTGTCTTCTGTCTGGAATCTTGGAAATGTATAAATGTGTTCAACCTCTCTGCACTAAGGAGGTAAGGCACCTGAACTCATTCTATCTGTCCTCATCAATGGTCTAGGTTTGCAAAATTCCAGCTGATAAAGGGATGACAATATCTCAAGAAGAAACTGTTTGATAAGATTAAAAAAGATGTTGTGCTATGTACTGTTACCAAAATGTTTATTGGGCTACTCAAGTTATAAAAACTTTGCATACTTTGCTAAAACGTCTGTGTGTGTGTGTGTGTGTGTGTGTGTGTGTGTGTGTGTGTGTGTGTGTGTGTGTGTGTGTCCTACTAGGTGAGAAGGGTCAAAATGTCTTTTACTGGACTTCCCAGTGACTAGTGGCTACAGAATTTAGAATTCACCTCTACTCTACAATGTAAGATGCTATCATGTTTTGCCATCTGGAAACCACCTATTAAAGTATTGATTCCATGTTGGCTGCAGGTTAAAGGGTTTATAGCAACAAGAGAGGCTTCCCTACATCTAACATCTACATTGTCAGTCTCTAACTCACTTATCTTATTTCTATGAGTTTTCATTTCACTGACCATGACTGTTATGCGAGATTATAGTCTGTGCATAGACTATTTTCACCCTATAATGTTTCTCCTTTCTCAATAGTTGTACACTCAAATACTGAAGGTGTGAGGACAAAGGTCTCCAGATGGCAAAAAAAAGTTTAGTATTTTATTTTGCTTGGTGAGGTGTTGCTCAACTGTTTGTAATCACAGTGTGCAGTTGGGGAATTTCCCATTCATCCTCACTACTGAACTGACATGTGACTGATGTATAACATCTTTGTGTATGGCTGTGTCATCATCACTACTGAACTGACATGTGGCTGATGTATAACAGTTTTGTGTATGGCTGTGTCATCCTCACTACTGAACTGACATGTGGCTGATGTATAACAGCTTTGTGTATGGCTGTGTCATCCTCACTACTGAACTGACATGTGACTGATGTATAACATCTTTGTGTATGGCTGTGTCATCCTCACTACTGAACTGACATGTGACTGATGTATAACAGCTTTGTGTATGGCTGTGTCATCCTCACTACTGAACTGACATGTGACTAATGTATAACAGCTTTGTGTATGGCTGTGTCATCCTCACTACTGAACTGACACGTGACTGATGTATAACAGCTTTGTGTATGGCTGTGTCATCCTCACTACTGAACTGACATGTGGCTGATGTATAACAGCTTTGTGTATGGCTGTGTCATCCTCACTACTGAACTGACATGTGACTGATGTATAACAGCTTTGTGTATGGCTGTGTCATCCTCACTACTGAACTGACATGTGGCTGATGTACAACAGCTTTGTGTATGGCTGTGTCATCCTCACTACTGAACTGACATGTGGCTGATGTATAACAGCTTTGTGTATGGCTGTGTCATCCTCACTACTGAACTGACATGTGACTGATGTACAACAGCTTTGTGTATGGCTGTGTCATCCTCACTACTGAACTGACATGTGGCTGATGTATAACAGCTTTGTGTATGGCTGTGTCATCCTCACTACTGAACAGACATGTGGCTGATGTATAACAGCTTTGTGTATGGCTGTGTCATCCTCACTACTGAACTGACATGTGACTGATGTATAACAGCTTTGTGTATGGCTGTGTCATCCTCACTACTGAACTGACATGTGGCTGATGTATAACAGCTTTGTGTATGGCTGTGCTGGAGGAAATAAGATGCCAGGAAGACTATAACTGCCTCAGTTCATCCTATCTTCACCCTTTCATGTCATAAATGCTATGCATCTTGCATTTAGCATAGAAGTCACTAACAACAGCCTTCTAACTACTGGCTGCAACATGTAAATCCAACCCCTCATCTAATCAATGGGATCCCTTGCTTGTAAACATTACACAGCATGATGGAAATACAACTGAATGCAATAGATCCAGGTTAACTAATTTCTACTTACTTGCAGCTAAGCATTTGATGGCCTTTTGGACATAAGCTTAGTATGAACCTACAATACACCTAATATACACAAGGAGAAAGCACATCTAACACAATGCTCATTCCTTATGAATGAACTCTGCTCATAAATACCAATGGCAAAACGTATATGGACGAGTCATATGTGATTTATTCAACCTATGAAATGGTGAATGTGTTTTTAAAAAGGAAATTTGATTGATTTATCTGTTATTCTGAAGATGTCTTTTGACGAAAGCGCGCTCAATAAATCTTATTTATTTTATTAAGTAAGTGGTGTACAGTTCTGTTGTTGCCTTTCTGTGCATATTTTCCTTTTCCCATATAAAATTTAAATCGGATTACATTACATCTTGATTTTCAATCTCTAATTTTATACATATTTCAACTGCATTTGTTTGTAGTGACATATCTTGATGCACTTTGGAGCACTTTGCCCATTACAGCTGATATAAGAAATTAAAATGGATAAATAAATTAACTCAACAAATAAACAAATATGATATTATTCCCTTAATAAGAGCATCATCTCTTACCAAAGTATGATCTCGGAGCTCTTGTGAACAAGAAAACATTACTATCAGCCTGTGAAGAGCAAGGAATAGAAGAAACTGTTGTGTAGAGCTTTAATAGACGGGCAGAAGGTACAATCATGCATGGAAAGACTTCTCGAACTTTTACCACTCAGTACCACACTTATCCCTAGGGTAACACTGTAGAACTCTCATACAAAAATGATACAACTACCACATTTACAGTATGGCTTTATCTTTGCAATTTATTCCACATAAAGTGTGGTAGGTTATGTATTACTACTGGACATTGCACGACTCAAAAATAGGACCTAAAGCAAAACCATTTGACTTTTTTCAAGTTTCACATGCTCAGCACCCCATCATATTTCTTCTGCCACAACTACTCAACATTTCAAATGCGTTTTAAATTCAGAGCTGTTTATGGGATAAAATTAATTTAATTATACTTTTAATGCATATTGCTATGCAGGAATACCACACAAGCATGCATCAAATACAGTGCAGGATGTTAACACATAATTTACGTTCTAAAGTTCCATGCTGGATACAAAGATCGTACAGTCCTTCTGGAACACAGCTCAAAGCTGACACCAATCTATTAACCCCACATTCAAATGTTACTGCTGTTATCATAACAGGAACTCTCACCTCCAAAAGACATAGTGTTAGTAGTTACTCTGAAGGTAATATTTCTGGCACTACTTTTATGCTAAATATTATGGTACTTCAACCACAGAACTGTAAAGTCTTCCCTGCAGTGCCAAGATCCCGTATGTGCTTTTTCATGAAAACAGACTTATAGGAAAAGAGCACAAACACAAAAAAGCTACATATTTGGGGGAGCAAGCTCAAATCTGAGAAAATGAGAAATCTTCAGGTTCATGTGATGATGAATGGGCCTCCTGCAGATTTAAAACATAGCTCTCAACTTCTCAACGCTGCAGTCAAGGGACACAGGGAAATATTTCCATTGACAAAGGACTCAAAATCAGGGACATAAAAGAAAGCTGACAAAACAAGGGTACATGAATTAACATGCATTTCCTGACTATAATGAATGGCATTAACTGTTGACTATAAGCCACCACCTTTTCTCAATGTATGATTTAGGAGTGGGATGGCAACATTTTGAGCCAAAAATCATGGACAGTTGACAGAAGTGGTTTAATGTAATTTCTATCAGTCAACAGGACTTATAGCATACCTCTAAACCTCTTGGTGCAAGACATCTGCACAAAGCCTAACATAATGGGGGACAAAGGCTCAAAAATAAGGACAGATTTTAAATATTACCGTTATAAACTTAGAAAGTTGCTAGAATACCAGGACGTGTGTGAACATGCTTTTCTTGAATGTTATGAAGTCTGAAACTCAAATATATGCCTTGATTTAGTGACTTCAGTCCTCAGATCATCCCAGTGATTTGCCAGAAAACCACAAATTTTATGTGAAAAGGACCAAAAACATGAGGCAAAAATCTAAACATTCTGCGAAAATCTGGACAGTTGAGAAGTTTGTGCCTCACACCAGTAAAACGGGCGTAGTTTACCAAAAGAAGTTACTGGTATATCTTCGCTTTTGGTAATCCATATAATGGGAGAAAAACGTAAAATCTCGCTAATGGTTCTGACGAAAGAACTCAAATCACTTTACCATGCACTTGGAAACAGTTGTAAACCGAATAGTTTCATAATCGGACACCGCAAATATTTTAGTCCGATTCTGCATAAAAGAACAACACTTCCAAACCGTTAATGAAAAGTATACAAATCGGGACTATACTGTAACAATTTAAGTAATGAACCGTCGCATTTCTTGTCAGTCTAATGTGTCCATTGACCTTCAGTAAGCTTTGCAAATGCTACAAGGAATGCATGTCACAAGAGTTTGTGCAAACAAAGCAAAAAAAATAAAATAAAAAAAACAACCGGCTGCAAGTAGCCAGCAGCATCAAGTATCTCAACAAATAATTTCAGCCGGGAGATTTAGGCTAGAATCGGACCAGTGAGTGCCACGATGCTTATGCCCAAGTCCTTAACATTATAAAACACAGAAGTTCACAGTTACAAATCCAAACGATTCAGTGCAATACTGAAATTAATGCAAACGTGATCAGGGGGAAAAATCACTGAGAGATCTTGGTTTCTTTAAAGCCTTTTCAGAGACTTCTTCTGCGTCTTCGTAAACTGAAGATAAGGTTCCTCGAACTTTAGGTTTCTGTTTTGCGGTTGAGGTTAGGAATTTGGGTTTTTTAGGTTTCTTAAAGCCAGTTGCCAAATCATGAATGACACTATCATCTGCCATCACTCCAAGCAAGGTGGATGTGGTGGACAGCAGGAAAGAACTTGTAACTTTGGAACCCCGTTTTGGTAACATGTTTTCACTAATTTTAAGAGAGTTTGGATCGCCCAGTTCACGACGGACGTTTAGGGAGGCTTTCTTTGTTAGGTATTGGTAAGGCTTTTTCCCACTATGATCGCGGATGTTAATTTTTGCGTTGTAATACCCCACCAGTCTGAATATTACGTCTTCGTGGCCATGTATCGAGGCAATATGGAGTGGGGTGTAACCACCGTAAGATCGTATGTTCACATCAATAGGTATATTATCTTTAATTGCTGCATCAATGATTTTGGATAGCATCTGGCTGTCACCACTTTTAGCAGCCCAGTGAAGTGCAGTATAGCCAGACATGAAATCTTTGACTCCTGCCAAGTGCGTATCCTTCAGCAGCATCCCATAGAGTTGTGTCCAGCGACCTGCTGCAGCGTTCACAAGCCACTGGTGATGAACTGGTTCCAAAGGAATGTCATAGTAGTATTGGCTGTCATAATGTGCAGTGAAATGCTTAAACCCTCGCTTTACAAACGGTGAGCTTGGTGCCTCCTCCAATTGCCTTCTCCTCATTCGGGGAGACTTTGGTGGTGTAAGGGACACTTTGGACGTATCTATGTGATCAGGCTTCCCTGCTGGAAAGTCTGCACTTCCAATATCGGAGGAGCTCTCAGACTGGGGACTCTCCTGTGCTTTGACGTGACTTGGTATATGTACAGGATGGCATCTAATCGGCAACATGCAAGGCTTCTGAACTGCTTTCTTAGTCTGTTCAAAACTGTCAGCACATTTCTTGTCTTGTTCCGTTAAAGTATGCACTTCCGAGGTAGGGGAACACTCTTCGACAAGTACAGTTGGAAGTGACTGGTTTCCATCCAGGGACAGTTCTCCTGCCTGCATGTTCTCTTCAGAGATAAGCAATTTGTCAGGAAACAGCCGCCCCTGAGTGTGAGGCAAACTATCTCCTGTACCATGTTCTAACTTGCTAACTTCAGCATTAGTTTCTGCTTGCTCCAGGTCGTCATGCACTTTTTCATGGAGTTCTCCACCAGTGCCTGATTCAGCCGTAGTTACAGTCTGCGTTTCCAAGCCAGAAAGGTTCTCCCCACTGTTTTCCTGATATTCGGGAACTTTTTCGGTCAAACGCTGATTCCATTTCTTCAGCACTGCGTAGATAATCCCATCTTCGTCCTTCAAGTCTGCAACACTGTTCACATGTTTTTTAAAACTTGTACTTTCAGGATCAGCCACGGGTCTGAACTCATCTAAGAGTTCAGAATGTTTGACCTTTCCGCCTCTATCCAGCAGAAACTTCAGAACCACAGCTTCGGTCACATTAGCCATCCCTTGATCCTTGCACTTGAGCTCTGGCAGATCCCAAGAAAATTCCTAACTAGTGAAACTGACGCTGGGATACAGGGTGGTGCCTATTCATACTTCGATAAGATGCCAGAATCTGTCTGCAGTTTACGTTATTACCTGTGGGTAAAGTGTACAAGGTGAGTTACAACGTAAGTCTTGTGCGCAAAGCCACATGGGAAATGAAGTTCTGAGGACAACATTTAGGGAAAAACTGAGTCAGTTACTTGTATCACGCAGTGTTAATGGGAGCCAAAGAATCAGTGGTAGCATCAGCTTTGTCAAAGGACCGGTGACATAAAATTGATCTGCATGAGTGGTGCGTAGGTGAGCTAATTAAATAGACTGGCACAGACAGAGACAAAGAGAATATGGTGACAGAGTAGGGAGGGAAGGAAGGAAGTTAAGCAGCAGGTGTAAACATAGCTCTCAACCAATCAGGGACAAATCCAGAAACAATGAGGGAGTCGGGCACTTCATAGGTTCATAGGTTCATATTGAATAAAAACTATGCCTATCATTTTCTGTGCCTCTGTCAAGCAGTGACACTGAAGTAGGGATCTAGATTTTTGAGGTGAGCATATTTCATCAATCTGGGGTTTGACATGCCTATATATGTCACACAGGTCCTCCTCTCAGAGCAAGCGTATGAGGAATAATAATAAAGCTCTCAGTTCGGGGCAGCATAAGACATATTTGAGACCCTTATCCTTTTTTTGGTGAACTTTTGGGGCCTTTCAAGCTGCATCAGGTGCAATCATAGGTCTAATGAGTGATGAGTACAGGGGGGATGACCCTCCTTGATCTCTAGATGTGAATCCCTCATGATCAGGTCTTCAGGCCATGGCTCTGCACCAGTTATCCGTCTGTGAGAGGCCTGACACCACTTGTGACAGGCTTTGAGCCTGACATGGCTCCAGCTGTGATGTATGGGTTTACATTCAAGCTGATGAGTTTTTCATGATACCTGAGACTGCCTTTCCTCATCAAATGCCCTTGGTGACTGTCTTGAAAAAAACCAAGAGTTAAGAGGCAGGATCTTGCCTGACAAAAAGCCAACTGGGGATCCAAAAAAGTCTGCAGTTCCTATGTCTTTATATATGAGTTCATGATCCTCCCTCTCCCATGGCTTTGCAGATACCACTCCTTGGGTAATGTATCCTGAGGTGAGGCTAGATTAAACAGCTGTCCCATATCTGGGAGTTTCCTCCTAGGTTTCTACATAGCCTAAAAAGGCCTTATGTTTTACTTATAATGATCAAAGGTGTCTTACCTTGGTACAGAGAGTCTTAGTTTTTGTTTGGGATTGCTGATCCCATGCAGTCCTGTAGGTGCTGTAGAAAGGTGTTTGTAAGTGATGGTTTGGTGTAATGCGAACATTTTGATCCCATGTTCGTGATGATGAGATCAAGTATGTTTTCACCTCTGTGGGATGGTGACTAGTTTGTTCCATGGCATTTGAGTTTATGAACTCCAGGAATCTTTGGGTTGGGTTAGAGTGCTTGAGTGGTGTTCCCAGTCTATATTAGGGTAGTTGAAGTCACCTAGTATGGTGTTTGGAGATACATTTATCCCAATCCTCCAATGTTTTCAGGGAGAGGCCCCTGAGTGGAGAGCTGAGAGGGAGTGGCCTGTAACATGCTACAAAAGTGCAGAGAGCAGTTTGCTCTTGGTTAATGGTCTCCTTAGTGCTGGGGTGCTCTCAGAGCCTTGAACCAGGTTTCTGTCACAGCACAGACATCGATGCCCTCCATATTGAGAAGGGCCCTCGAAAGTGCATCTTCTTGAGACTTGAGATTGGTGAGGCAGCATTACTTAGTTTTTTTTTTTTTTTTTTTCTTCTGTGGTGTTTTTTAGTAGGTTAGGCCCTAAAAAGGCACTATGGGGTGGCCCAGTGTGTCTGACTATGGAATCACCAATGACAAGTGTGTCTGGCATTTTGTTTGGCCTTAAGCTTGTGACTGTGACACACTGACACTGTGGTCTCTATGTGTTGCATGTTGGGTCGTGAGGTGGTAGTTGTTTGGGT
Organism: Protopterus annectens; assembly: GCF_019279795.1. NCBI lineage: Eukaryota > Metazoa > Chordata > Ceratodontiformes > Protopteridae > Protopterus > Protopterus annectens. The sequence continues at coordinate 1,423,109,954 of NC_056733.1, read as the reverse complement.
GTCTCTTTGTGGCCTCTGCTGTTTTCTTTGTGTGAGTATGTGTATATGATTGAAGTTGATGGTACCCATGTGACTGGGAAACAGAATACGCAACTACAATGCTACAAGAATAAGCTTTTATTAGTCACACCCATATTAGTGCTATTAACTTTAGATGTTTACGGAATAACAGAATAGAGTTACCACCTGCCCCACTTTGCGAGGGACAGTCCCTCTTTGGGCAGTTGTGTCCTAACAAAAAATTAAAAAAAATGGCAAATGTCCTGAGATTGTTGTAGGGCAAAATGATTTCCTATATTTTATGTAATAGTTGCATAAAACAGTTATTCTGTATCTAAAATACCTAAATGTTATAAGAAACAGAATACGCAACTACAATGCTACAAGAATAAGCTTTTATTTAGGCAAAAAAATTAAGTTCTATCCTTTGTACTGACCGTGGGTATGTGTCAGCCTGTAAAATCTGATGTTTGTACCGAAAATGTCCCACTTTGGCCATTTGAAAAGGTGGCAACCCTATAACAGAATGTGAATTAAACATTTTCCAAGTTAAAAAGAAATAAATAACTATAATTACTGCCACTATTTATTAAATTAATTCACTACCTTTTTTTTTCAGTCACCAGTGTTAAGGGGACAGAACTAAAAACTGAGTCAAAATCAAGGACAGCTGATGGGTGAAAAAACAAAGGCAGTTTTGAAGCAGCCAACAAACTAGTAGAGCTCAGAGAAGCGCTCTTCTGACTTTCTTTTCCAGTGAAGTCATAGCTCTGAATGAATTGGGGACAAATCCAGAAATAATCAGTGACATTTTAAATATTAGTGCCATACCTCTCAGTAAGACGCTGTCCGGTTCGATTCACAGCTAGAGCGTCTTCTGCGTGGAGACATGCGTGAATGGGCGTACCTTCGTTGAAGGTTGTGCTTCAGGGCTGGTAATTTGGCACATAAAAATCAACTACCAATCATTAGCGGACCGGAGTTCCACTGTGGTGACCCCTAACCGGGAAAAGCCGAAAGACACAACAACAATCTCTCAACTTCTTAGTGAAAGAAATATGGCCAAAACTCAACAAAATGGGGGAACAAAGGCCCCAAAATAGGGACATATCTTAAATACTGCTCTTATAAACATAGAAAGTTGCTAGAGTAACATGGTTTGTTTCAACATACATTTTCTGAAGAATCTGAAGTCTGAAACTCAAATGTATGTTATTATTTAGTGACTTCAATCCTCAGGTCATCCTAGAGTTTTGCCGGAAAATCACAAATTTTATGAGTAAAACAGACCAAGAATGTGAACCACAAATCTGGACATTCTGTGAAAATCTGGACAGTTGGCAGGTATGATTAGTACTATTAACTTGGGAGACACTGACAGAATAAGAGAGTATGAATTAATATCCAGTTTCTGTAGTTCAACAGGTAGAACACTCACTTTTGGTGCTGGAAGATCAGAAGGGCTGTTTGGTTCTATTCCCACACCAAGTAGGTGGACTAATTGTTTCTATCACCATAGAGATTTTGTGTTTCTTAACCCAACTGTCTCTCTAGTTGCCAACCCCTTATGTTAATTTGACTACATATTACCTTCCATCTCTTCCTTCATTGGGTATTGTAAGTAGGCACAAATTATTATTTTTTGAAACCAGTCCCTTTAGCTATTTAAATTTATTAGCTCTCCCACTGTATTCCATAGTGATAGAATACTAAGCGCCCACCCCCTATTGATCTGTGTTGCTCTTTTAAAATTAGCATCTCTCCCCTCAGATTGGTAAAACTTGAGTTACCCCCTCTTTCATATCTAACTGCTTAGTGCACATTGGAACTCTTACGATATTAATCAATTTTTTCCATCTTACCTTTAAAATCTGCAACATCTAGTCCAAGACCACCAATTATTTGAGAGCCCACATTCTGCCTCTCAGTAGTTATCTTGGGATTAGTGCTTCTGTTTTGCTCCTGTTGAGAGAAGTAACATAGGGATATTATTTCCTGGACACTGTTGATCACCAGAAAGCCTCTGAGTTACAGCACAATGGCACTAAATATACAGAACCAACTGATATTGCCAACATCCTGGCAGATAGGTTCAGTGCTAACTTTACCCCTCTCTCATCCCCTAAAGGGCCCATCTCTATACCGGAAGAAAGCAAAGTACCTGTAATCACAGCTGCACAGGTAAAAAACACACTCTCCAAAGCCAAGAACACAGCATCCATCCATGGGACCTGACAACATCCCAGGCTGCGTTCTACATGAACTACAGAATGAACTGGCACCCCACCTAAGTACCATATTCAATCATAGCCTCACCTCAGGCTTTGTGCCCACTGAATGGCACACAGCAACGGTTATCCCACTACACAAAGGGGGAGCCACCATGGACCCCGGGAACTACCGCCCCATTAGTCTGATGAGCCTGGTCTGCAAGGCTATGGAGCGTATCATTATGGAACTTATAAACAATGACATTGGTAATCTCCAAACTCTGGATCCTACCCAGTTCGGGTTTGTAAAAGGCAGATCATGTCTCCTAAACCTGATAGACTTCTTTGAAGCGGTCACCAAAGCTGTAGATGAGGGTAAGGTGGTCCACGCAGCTTATCTAGATCTCGACAAGGCTTTTGACACCATCCCCCACTCTGGAATTATAGACAAACTCTCTAAACTAGGTATAAATCCCTATGTCACAAGATGGGTTGCCAACTGGCTCGCTGACCGAACCCACACTGTGAAAGTCGCAGACTCTAAATCCAGATTCAGACCAGTGACAAATGGAGTACCACAGGGTTCAGTCCTAGGTCCTTTCCTGTTTGGTATCTACTTCTCTGAAGTACAGGCTAACACAAAAGGTCTTTGGCTAACAAAGTTCACAGATGACTGCAAACTAGGAGCCATAATTAAATTTCCTAATGATGTGGACATCCTACAAAAGGGCCTCATTGAGACAGATGCCTGGTGTCAAAGCCATGGCCTCAAGCTCAATGCCAAAAAGTGCATTGTCATCCCTTTTGGTAAAAACTCTGTACCCATGAACTACCAAATAGGTGGTAGTCTACTTAACACTGAAAGTGTGATAAGAGACCTTGGGACACAGGTAGACAGTAGTCTCTCCTTTGATAATCACATTGCCACAGTAGTCAGGAAATCCTTCTACGGTGCACACCTCATCACAAAAGGTTTCTCATCCAGGAAAAAAGAGGTCATTGTTCCCCTCTACTCATCACTCATTAGACCCATTATAGAGTACAATGCCCCTTTTGGTATGTACCTCACAAGACATCTACAACAACTGGAAAGGCCACAGAAATACCTCACAAAGAGAATTACTGGCCTCAAACAGATGCCCTATGCAGATCGTTTAAAAAAACTCCAGCTTTACTCAGTCGCATATTGCCTACTCAGAGGGGATCTCTGCCTAACATATAAAGCTATGTCAAACCCAGAGCTGTTGGACATGCTCCACGTAAAGAAATCCCAATCCCTTCGAGCTACACGCTCTAGGGACCTAAACCTTGTCACCACAATAAACAGAACATGCTGGAGGGATAGATTCCTGTCTCAGAGACTTCCAATACTCTGGAACAAACTACCTTCTATATCAAACAAAGCTCCTCATTAGCACTCTACAAGAAAAATCTTGATGATTGGATGGGAGATAGGAAATTCACCCCGGGGATCACTTCTGTGGCTCTGCTTGACAGGGGCACAGGAAAATAATTTTCTTGGGTGGCAAAAGCCAGGGTACCGTTTGGCTAGGCTTATATAGGCCCTAGGTCCAATAGTCTAGTACCTGCCTATGAACCTATGAAATGCTTCCTAGATGCCAGCTTGGAATTAGTGCTTATAATTTGCTCCTAGTAAGAGATGGTGCAGAGGATGTTGATTCCCAATGGTCTGTGGTTGGGCAATAAGTATTTGTGTGGGTTCTTCCTTATCTGTCTGGTTGCTTTTCAAGGCATCTACCAGGAAAAGGCTGCAACAAGCCTACAGGCCCCTGTATCATCTGGGACAAGACCATTGATCACCAAAGAGTCTGCAGCCTGCTTCTCATCTTGGGATTGGTGCTGCTGTTTTGCTTCTGGTGAGAGAGGAAGCAAAGGGGCATTGTATCCCAGCAGCATGAAACTGTGGTGAGACCAGCACTAGTAGTAGCCAGGTAAATCCCCTTTCATCATTGTTGACAAAACTCATTCCTTCATTTCAGTAAGCACTACTTGATTAGCTGTTGTTTAATCTCACTTCTGTACATCTCCCTAAATACTTCATCCACAAATCATCAGGGTCTGTTTTAGTCGTTTTCCCTCAAGTGTTTGGCAGTGCCCTATGTAGATGCATACACCTTGAGCTGGTATTTTTCCTGTAAAAACAACCTTGAAATTTCACCAAGACCAAGTTGCACATATGGCAACTAGTTTGCAGTGACAAGCACTGCCCCCAGAGTTGCAAACCAGATAGAATAAAAAATGACCAACCAAAGTCATGGACCTCCAGAACACCAATTTTATTACAAATTTAGTGCTTCGGCACCAGGCCTTCCAAGAATTTAAAATACAAAGTTTACACTTCCCCTTAAATACCCTATACATCTCAGCAATTAAGCAATTATCCAGTTATTCAAATCACATATTTCCAATCACATTCCTTATTTAATCCGAAGGGTTTCAAAGAGTTACACTTTAAAATAAAAAAAGTTTCCTTTTTTAACATCTTATTCTTCACATTTATACATTCCCCTAAAGATATTTCAACTTTTTCTAAAATACATCCCTTTGTACTAGTCTTACTAGTAATTGTGGTCTTTTTGCAAACCAGATAGTCCTGACATTACTTTATATTCTCACTGCAACTGTCTATTCAATAAAAAAGGACCTGTTGCCATGGATATGAACTTTCCCAATATCTCTTTTATCAGCTTGGTGGATACGGGCATCCTGAGACAATGTAGAAATTGCATCATGTTTACTGATCACCAGCTAATTCTCAAACAAACTGCTAAGGTATGTGAGAGATGTATTTTCACAATGTCACTAGAGGCAAAACTCTCAAACAAAAGCACTCAATGTCAATCAGGTTGTCAATAGTGTACATACTACACCCACCACACACATTTCAAAGCAGACACATACACCCACATATACTGAGACACTTAAATGTAATCTTCCTAAACTCCAAAGATCTCTTAGATAAAGTCATCATCATCTTCTTTTGGCTGTTCCCATTAGGGGTCGCCACAGTGGATCACCTGTTTCCATTTCTTCCTGTCCTCTGCATCTTGCTCTTTCACAACAACCACCTGCATGTCCTCTCTCACCACATCCATAAACCTTATCTTAGGCCTTCCTCTTTTTCCTGTTACCTGGTAGCTTCATCCTTAGCATCTTTATCCCAATATACTCAGCATCCCTCCTCAGCACATGACCAAACCAATGTAATCTTGCCTCTCTGGCTTTGTCTCCAAACCTTCCAACCTGGGCTGACCCTCTAATATACTTCTTCCTAATCCTGTCCACCCTCATCACACCCAGTGCAAATCCTAACATGTTTAACTCTGCCACATCCAGCTCTAACTCCTGTCTTTTTGTCAGTGCCACTGTCTCCAACCCATATAACATAGCTGGTCTCACTACCCTCTTGTAGACCTTCCCTTTCACTCTTACAGGTACTCGTCTGTCACAAATCACTTCTGACACTCTTCTCCACTCACTCCATCCTGCCTGTACTCTCTTCTTTACCTCTCTTCCACACTCACCGTTACTCTGAACTATTGACCCCAAGTACTTAAACTCATCCACCTTTGCCAACTCTACTCCCTGCATCGTCACCATTCCTCTATCCTCCCTCTCATTCACACACATATATTCTGTCTTAGTCCTGCTGACCTTCATTCCTTTTCTCTCTAGAGCATATCTCCATCTCTCTAGGGTCTCCTCCACCTGTTCCCTACTCTCACTACAGATTACAATGTCATCTGCAAACATTATAGTCCACGGGGACTCCTGTCTGATCTCGTCTGTCAACCTGTCCATCACCACTGCAAATAAGAAAGGGCTCAGAGCTGATCCTTGATGTAACCCCACATCCACCTTAAACGCATCCATCACTTCCACCTCAGACCTCACCGTTGTCACACTAACCTCGTACATATCCTGTAGCACTCTTACATACTTCTCTGACACTCCTGACTTCCTCATACAATACCACAACTCCTTAAAGTACACATAACAAATACCCTCAGCAGCTCTGAATACTCTCTTTCAAAAGAACAACCACATCAACACATACAGCTACATCTCGTGGAGCCTCTACGTCTAAGCCCATAAAGCATGTCACCAAACAAGCCAATGTTCTACTTATTGGAGCCTCCATTTTAAGACACACCGATATCCCCTCTCACCAGGCTGAGTAAGAAGAAAGTCATGCTTATTTGCATATTAAGGGCCAGAATCTCCCATACTGTGCTCACACTCAGGTCACTGGAACATAAGTATTAGTATGACTCAGTCATAGTCCATGCGGGTGTAAATGACCTGAGATGTACCTTCCTCAACTATATGAATAGAGATGTCATGGAACTCTTAGAATGTGTGTCCCAGGCTGGTATGAGTCTAGCATTTAGCAGCATTTTACCTTCTCCAAGGAGGGCACAATGCGAACAGAAGATGACTGACTTTAATAATTAGCTTAATTTCTGGTGTCATTCTACGGGGGTGCAATATTTGTCATCATGGAAGGAGATGGTCAAAAGACCACTCTGATTTGCCAGGAATGGTCTGCACCTCTTCCTTCTAGGCTTTCAAATATTAGCCAACATACTGTCCTCCGCTATAATGCCTTATTTTAGGCAATATGAAACTGAAAGTACTTCCGACATAGCAAATCAAAACCAAGAAAATCTAAATGTGGTACTGCTCAATACTAGGAGTCTAAACAAGAAACTCACTTCCTGCAAGCTCTCCTCACCCTAGAGAATTGTGACATCTGTGCAGTCACTGAGTCTTGGTATAAAGCCAAGGAGAGCACATTAACAGTGCAAGGCTAAAATGCTTTCCATACATTTAGACCAGCTACTACACAGACAGGGACTAAAGGTGAAGGCACCCTGATTTACATAAAATATAACTACACCACAAGACTGGTCAAACGGGATGAGGCACTTAAGCTTCTTCATACTCAAATCACCATAGTCAAATTCCCATACCATGTCCTTGCAAGCTATAGGTCACCATCCATTCATGGGCAACTTTAATTACCCCACTATTAACTGAGAATCATATGTGACAACAAACACGTAGACACAGAGATTTTTGGATTTTGAAAATACAAACTCCCTGGACCAGATTGCCAGTATGCCAACCAGGGGCACAAACAATCTGGATCTGGTACTTACTAATATGAGAGAGTGCTGCACACCCCCTAGTGTAATACGTTCTCTCATAAGGTCAGACCCAAAACAGTCTCCTTTGAAGTAAAAATAAAACTCAGAACCCCAGCTAACTCTGGAATGTTCAGGAACTACTCTGAGGCTAACTTCTTAGTATTAAGTAATAACCTGAAAAAATGTCAAGCCCCCATAAACCTTAAGACCACTGCTGTCTACACAAACTATTCACAGAAACCTTATACAAGCATGTTAATAGCTGCATAAAGGCAGCTGTACCCACCAGGAAGAAGTACAGCAACTTAAAAACAAGCCACCCTGGTGCAATCACATCAGTCGGCTTTATAACAGAAGGAAGAAAATCATGGCAAAAATTAGAAGGTGTAGCACCCAGCAGGATAAAAGCACTCTCATCAATGAAATGGGATGAAGTAATGACCAGAGAAAGTGAAACAAAGTTAAGAAAGGCTCCTAAATGAAAATAAAAACAGGCCCAGATCTAACTTCTGGATAAAAGTATTAACATCTTTACACAAAGATTTATTCCTGAGTAAGAACTACTTATATACACATCCCAAACAGACACCAATGTGATTAACAACAAGAAAAATGATACTCCTCCTTAAGAGTCAACCTGCAAGCTATCCTAAAAACTATAGGCTAATAACTTGCCTTCCAAAATGTATAAACTATATACTGGAATTCATGACAACAGCATTTATAGTCAATTAGAAGAAAATTTAATCATGGCAAGAGAGCAAAAGGGTAACAAAAGAAAGTCATATGGAACAAATGATCAAGTGTTGCTTAATAAAGTAATAATCTAGAATTGTAAAAAGGGGAAGAATCTGTGTGTGGCATGGACAAATTACAAAAAAGCATTTGACAGCATCCCTCATTCATGGATAAAGGAGTGCTTACAGAAGTATAAGATACACCCTATATGATCAAATACATTACAGTAACCATGAAACGGTGGCAAACCACTTTGCAGCTAAGCCACGATAAAGGACAAATTATTATTCTAAGGATAAAAGTTCAAAAGGGGATATTCCAGGGTGACTCTGTTATCACTGCTCTTTTGTTTTACTGTTAACCCATTAAGCCGTCTACTTTAGGTCATGGTAAAATTTGGATCCCAGAAAACAACAAACTATAAAGACTTCTCATTTTCTTTTTGTGGATGATTTAAAACTGTATAGTTTGTCAGATGAGGAGCTGACAGCACAAGAGCAAGTGGTCAAAACCTTCTCAGATGATGTAAGAATGTCATTTCATCTTGATAAATGTATAAATGCAACATTTAAAGCAGGAAAGCTGCAGCACCAAGAAAATATCAGTCTGGGACAGGAATGTGATATAAAGGAACTTGAGCAGGAGGGATTGTATAAATATCTGGGAATTGATGAAGGATCATCAATAACACATTAACAAATGAGAACAAAACTCAGTAAGGAATATTTTAGGAGATTAAAATTAATACTAAAAACAGCCCTGACATCTATGAACAAAGTCCAAGTTATAAACCAGTTTGCTCTTCCTGTTCTAACTTACATTTTTGGGATGATTGTCCCCGAAAGGTATTGGATCAGTTGGACAGGAAAACAAGATATCAAACTTATCAAATGATATATAAAAGTTAGTGTATACCAAGATTATATATTCCTCATTCTGAAAGAGGTATTGGTCTCTTTGTAATTTATTATATGTATAGATCTGGAATCTTAGGACTGCATACAAATCTGCTGACTTCACAAGATCATAACAAAGTGAAGGTTTTAAAACATGATGAAAACAATCTAAGATGACTTCCTGCTTAGCTTAGCAGAAGTACATCGGTGTCAAGCAGGAGCGAGAGTCAAACTAGCAGTAGTTAATAATCAGGCAGCAACTGAATGTGCGAAAAAGCATAAGAAAGATTATAAGGAGAAGGATCAGATGAGAAGGCTAGAAATGTGGAAAAGGAATAAATATAGTTGCAAGTACAGTAAAATCCTGAAACAACCTTATGTCAATCAGGATCTGATGCAGGAATGGTTAAGGAGTGTTAAATTTAAACCAAAAGATAAAAAGTTAATATTGGCAACCCAGGATAGTGGACTATGTACATGCTGGTTTACAAAGTCCATTGAACATGTCAGAAAAAAACAGACAAATGCAGGTTCTGTAAAACAGAACTGGAAACAGTTGCACAACTTGTTGCTGAGTATGATACACTAATGGCAGAAGGCCTGTATACTGAAAGGCATAATAATGTGGCAATACTGTTGCATTGGGGATTGTGCAAATATTACAATGCTGAAGGAGATGAGAAGCACTAGAAACATGAGCCATAAAGCATTATAGAGAATGATGACGTTTATATCATATCGGATCACCCATTACCAACAGTTCAAAAAATAGATGTGAGAAAAACAGATACAGTAGTCCATGAAAAAAAGACAAAAGTAGCACTGATAATTGAAATTGCTATACCCAGTGATTACAGTGTCGTACATACAGAGAGACACAAAATCATAAAATACCAGTATTTGCAGACGGAAATGAGACACTGTGGTAGAAGGATACCCAGACAGTTCCAATAGTAGCTGGAGCAATTGGTCTCAGAAAAAAGAATTTACACTCATATTTAGATATGCTACCGATACAACTAACTCCATATGAATTGCAGAAGTAGTCAATTCTAGCACATTGCAGTTGCTGCAAAGAGCACTTTTCTGGCTAACATCAGAGACTAAAACAATACTAACTTTACAAAATTTAATCAAACTTTGACTTAGGAATGGGGTTCATTCCCATCATGGTATTAGCAACCAAAAAAACTTGGAGAAACTAAAACAGTCAGAATGTATAGCAAATTTAGTGACAGACAAATTCAGCTATAGCTTTACCCCTCTCTCCCCTTCACCTTCCCTCAGGAAATACCATCAAATTTAACTCCCCCTACTATCACTAATGAACAGGTCCTCAATGCTCCCTTTAAGGCCAAGAACACTGCATCCATGGACGCAGACAATAACCCAGGATGCCTTCTAGACAGCATGAAGCATGGCCTATCAGGCCCTTTGGAATTGCTATTTAACTCTAGCCTCCAAACAGGACTCATGCAGCATGAATGAAGAACAGCAACAGTCATCTTCCTGCACAAAGGTGAGCCATCTGCAGTCCTTGGAAACAACAGATCAATAAGTCTCACTAGTTTTATATGTAAAGCAATGGAAAGAATTATGAGGGAAATTATCAGTAGTAATACAGGAAACACCGAAACACTGGACCTAAACCAGTTTGTTTTATTCAGTCAGGTAATGCCTATTCAAACTGGGGACTTCTTTGAGAAGGTCACCAAAGCAATGAATGAGAGAAAATGGTTCACCTTGACTTCCTTAATTTATCGAAGGTATTTGACCCAATAATTAACTCAGGCATTGTTGCTGAACTCAAAGGTTAGGTATAAACCCTTATGTCCCCAAGTAGGTAGCCCGCTGGCTCACAAACAGGACTCAGGAAGTTAGAACATGGGGGTTCAACTCTACACAAGCAAGGGATTGGTCCTAGGACCATTCTTTTTTGGCATTTGCTTTTCTGAAGTCAAGGCTAATGTAAAGAGCATCTGGCTAGCCAAATTTGCAGATGACTGTAAATTAGGAGCAGTCATAGAATCCCCCACTGACACTAATGTTCTCCAAGAAGGGTTGACACAGACAAATAACTTGTGTCAGAACCATGGACTAAAACTAAATGCGAAAAATGCATTACAGTATCCTTCAGGAAGTCATCCACCCCTGGTAATCATCATGTTGACAACACACCCCTAAGAGTCAACCAAGTAGTCAGGGACTTGGGGCCACACATAGACAGTGCTCTAGCCTTTGACAATGAATTTCATTGAATTAAATTATTCCCGGCTCCACTAAGTCTCATCTTCAGTTTTTCCCTTGAAACTAGTCTAACTCTCAACCTAAGCACTCAAAAAGAATCTTACAGCCCAGCACTTGATCAGACCTAATAGCAAGCACTAATATACCCTGACACTGATTGCCCTGCAGGGCAAGGCTCTTTATTCACCCCTCACCAACCAATCGACTAAGCAGCTCACCCTACTATTCAGGCATGACCAAAGGGCAACTTCAGGTGCACTGTCCAGTCCAGCAGGTGAATCTGGGTATCCTGAGGCAATGTTACAACTGCCTCATGTACACAGACAACCCTCTCCTCCTACCACAAAACACTAACATATACAAGAGATGCAATTATACAGCCAAACTAGAAGCTAAGCTGTCTCCACCCAAGACTGGAACAGACAGTCAAGAGGAGAAGGTTAACACTTGCACCACAACTCCAGCAACACACAGACCTACTAAAACAGCACTGGCAAAAATACACATAAATACACAAAATCATACTTGGAGGCTCTAAATAAAAACCTGCAAAAGCATCAGAGACCTCCAAAGCCGACATCCAAACAATCTGCACTTCCCGTCACAAACCAGACAACACATAAAACACAAAATCAGTGTGCCGCACAATCACAGCCTTAAGGCGAAATAACATACCTAACACACTAGTAATAGGTGACTCTATAGTCAGGCATACTGATGTCCCACTCACTAGGCTGAATAAGGAGAAGGTTACTGTTAGCTGCCTGTCGGGAGCCAGAATCCACCACATAACACAAGCTCTCAGGTCACTCCAGAACAAGTACAAATATGACTCTGTCATTGTTCATGTTGATGTGAATGACCTGAGACGTACCTCCCTGGACTACATGAAAAGAGACATGGAAGAGCTCTCTGATCATGTAGCCCAGGCTGGTATGACCCTGACCCTGAGTAGCATCCTGCCCTCACCAAGAATTATACCGTAGTATAAAGAAAAAAATGATCAATTTCAACAATTGGCTAAGTTTCTGGTGTCATTCAAAGGGGATCCAGTGTCTGTCAGCTTGGGAAGACATGCTCGACAAGCCACGTTGCTTCGCAAGAGACGGCTTGCACCTGTCATCCGTAGGCTTTTGAATACTGGCCAAGGCTCTTGCTGCCCCCATAGTGCCTTTTTTAGGCAAGGCTCAAAAGTCAAACCTACCTCTGTAAACAGCACAATTAACAAAAAACTGAGGGTTATGCTACTCAACACCAGGAGTTTAAATCTCAGAATGCACGCGCTCGAAGCACCCCTCAGTATGGAGAACATCGACATCTGTGCAGTAACTGAAACCTGGTTCAAGGCTCCAGAGAGCACCCCAGCACTACAGGGCTACAACTCATACCACACATTTCGGCCACAGAACATGGACCGAAACACAAAAGGAAGGGGTGTATCCATATTCATCAAGGATACCTACACCTCCAGGTTAGTGGCGTAGCATGATACCTCTGAGATCATCCATGTGCAACTAACATTGGGCAAATCTGCAATGCAAATTGTAGCCTGCTGCAGATCATCCTCCATGACCCAGGACCACCACTCCACCTTTCTGGAGACACTGGAAAACATGAAGGTCCTACCAAACACCCTGATATTGGGCAATTTCAATTACCCTACCATTCATTGGGAAAACTACTCGAGTACAAATTCCCAGGCCCAGCACTTCCTGGAATTCATCAACTCAAACGCCCTGGATCAGCTGGTAAACTCCCCTACCAGAGGTGAAAACATATTGGACCTGGTCATCACCAACATGGGCGACAGGTGTTCCACACCAGAGGTCAACCCATCACTGGTTAGATCAGACCATAAACTAATCACTCTGGATGTCCACACCCCACCACCACCCCAACTAAGGAAACCACAGTAAAAAACTTTTCTAAAGCAAACTTCACCTTACTTAAGACAGTGGTGGTAAGTTTCACAGCCCCCACACTAAAGGATAATGCTGCCCAAGATGCAGAAACCTTTACAAATGCACTCTATGAGCACCTACAAGGATGCATGGATTGTGCCATCCCTAGCAAAACCAAGACTCACTCCTCTAAGAGAAGGAAACCAGTTTGGTGGACCCCTGCAATAAACAGGCTATACAATAGAAGGAGGAAACTATTTCAGAATAAAAAGCAAATCCCAAGAAGGAAAGACATCCCTGATCAGTATCAGTAAGAAACTGAGGTCCTTCATGAAATCATCCAAGGCTAACTTCGAAAGAAAAATAGCCAAGGATTCAAAAGATAACCACAAAGCCTTCTTTAGCTATGTTAAGAATCTAAGTGGCAACTCGCAGATATGCACTGAACTAGTGCAAAATAGCACAAAATATACTGAACCTACTGATATTGCCAACATCCTGGCAGATAGATTCAGTGCAAACTTCATCCCCCTCTCACCTCCAAAAGGGCCCCCAACAATATCGGAAAAGGGTAGTGTCCCAAAAATCACAGACGCACAGGTGAAAACAGCCATTTCAAAAGCCAAAAACACAGCATCAATGGGACCAGATGGTGTCCCAGGCTGCGTCTTGCACGAACTACAGAATGAACTAACCCCCCAACTAAACACAATGTTTAACCTCAGCCTCTCCACAGGCTACATGCCCATAGAATGGTGCACAGCAATGATTATTCCACTCCACAAAGGAGGGGCCACAACTGGCCCTGGTAACTATCGCCCCATAAGCCTGACTAGCCTGGTCTGCAAGGCTATGGAGTGCATCAGCATGGAACTCATTAACAAAGACATTGGGAACCTCCAAACACTTGACCCGACCCAGTTCGGCTTTGTTAAGGGGAAATCATGCCTACTAAACCTGGCTGACTTCTTCAAGACAGTCACCAAGGCCATAAATGAGGGAAAGGTGGTTCACACAGCCTACCTTGACCTCGCCAAGGCTTTCAACACCATTCCCCACTTGGGTATTACAGAAAAACTCACCAGCCTGAACATAAACCCCTATGTCATGAAATGGGTTGCCAACTGGCTTGCAGACAGAACTCACACTGTAAGAATAGCGGGCTCCAGGTCCGAATCTAAACCAGTCACAAGTGGTGTCCCACAAGGCTCAGTCCTGGGACCCCTACTGTTTGGCATATACTTCTCAGAAGTACAGACAAACACAGGAGGACTGTGGCTAACCAAGTTCACCGATGAATGCAAACTGGGAGTCATAATTGATTCTCCGGCTGACACGGACATCCTCCAAAAGGGCCTTACTGAGACGGACACCTGGTGTCAAAGTCATGGCCTCAAGCTAAATGCCAAATAATGCATAGTCATCCCATTTGGGAAAAATAAAACACCCACAAATTACCACATAGGTGGCAGCCCCCTTAATACAGATGAGGTAATAAGAGATCTGGGGACCCTGGTAGATAGTAATCTCTCCTTTGACAATCATATTGCCAAAGTAGTTAGGAAATTCTTCTATGTGGCCCATCTAATTATTAAAAGGTTTACATCTAGAAATAAAGAGGTTATAGTGCCCCTCTACTTGTCACTCATTAGACCCTTCATAGAGTACAATGCCCCATTTGGGATGTACCTCACAAGACACTTCCAACAGCTGGAAAGACCACAAAAGTACCTCACCAAAAGGATTACTGGTCTCAAACATATGTCCTATGCAGCCCAACTTAAAAAACTCTGGCTGTACTCAGTGGCATATCGCTTACTGAGAGGTGACCTCTGCCTGACTTACAAAGCCATGTCCAACTCAGAATTGATGGACATGATCCACCTAAAGAAATCCAAGTCACTGTGAGCCACGTGCTCTAGTGAGCTAAACCTCACCACAACAATAAATAGAACATGCTGGAGGGATAGATTCCTGTCACAGAGACTCCCCATGCTTTGGAACAAAATTACAAATTACATCAGGCAGAGCCCCTCACTAACACTCTTCAAGAGAAACCTTGACGAGTGGATGGGTAACAGAAAATACACCCCTGGGATCACTTCATTGGCTCTGCTTGACAGAGGATCAGTTAATTAATCAATGGGGCAGCGAAAGCCGACACACTCTGGCTAGGCTTATAAATGCCCTATGGCAGATAGCCTAGTACCTACCTATGAACCTATGAACCTATGTGTCTATAGTAGTAGCATCTAGGTCCAAGGAGGACATTGTTCCTTTGTATTCAGCATTCATCAGACCTATCATTGAGTACAGTGCCCCCTTTGGTATGTACTCTCCTCATAGATCCCATCACTGTTCTGCCCTATGCCAACCAAACTGGTTTGAGCCCCCCCAATTGCCTCACGAGCATCCAGCTCACTATAGCCCACAGAATACTTTACCTCCCAGACAGGTGTCCTGCAATCCACAACCTACTTCAACTCCAGAGTAAAAAAGACTACTTAGATCTTCTGGAAATGCCTCTTATAAGTCCTAAAAGCTAACAACTTTTCTGGTGATTCTGTTTACTCCAACCGCATTTCCAAAACAAGGAACTCAATCCTCCCAAATATACTTACCACTCCAAATCACCTACAGTTCAAATTTCTCCTCAGATCTCACCTATATAATTCTTGGCCCTGCTCCTGCCTTACACCTGGTTGATTCCTTCCTCCTTTCCTGTCATCTTGAAAGACTTTCCTTCACTACACTGCACTGTTGATCTTTACTCACTCAACTGATAGGAGTCTCTCTTTGTCATCTATTTATCCTCCTACTGTCTCTCTGTAGATCCCCTGTCTATTTCTCTGTGCCTCTTCCTTCTTCTCTTTCTTTCTGAACTTCTCTATATCATCCTACTCTAAGTTTGCTTCTCTCTTAGTTACTGATTCCTTTTCAATCTATGTATAATAAATACTTCCCACATTCCTTCTTTTGCATAGTCAATTTTTCTGACAATTCTTGATTATCTGTATTTTTTCTTGTTATCCTTGCATGTACCACTACTATATGAGCTTTTGTATTGTATAATTTATTTGTCATCATCATCATCTTCTTTCAGCTTTTCCCATTAGGGGTCGCCACAGTGGATTATCTGTTTCCATTTCTTCCCATCCTCTGCATCTTGCTCTGTCACACCAACCACCTGCATGTTCTCTCTCACCACATCCATAAACCTTATCTTAGGCCTTCCTCTTTTCCTGTTACCTGGTAGCTTCATCCTTAGCATCTTTTTCCCAATATACTCAGCATCCCTCCTCAGCACATGTTAAACTAACGTAATCTTGCCTCTCTGGCTTTCTCTCCAAACCTTCCAACCTGGGCTGACCCTCTAATATACTTATTCCTAATCCTGTCCACCCTCGTCACACCCAGTGCAAATTTTAAACTCACTTAAATCTCTTTAACTCTGCCACATCCAGCTCTAACTCCTGCCTTTTTGTCAATGCCACTGTCTCCAACCCAATAACATAGCTGATCTCACTACCCTCTTGTAAACCTTCCCTTTCACTCTTACTGGTACTCGTCTGTCACAAATCACTCCTAACACTCTTCTCCACCCACTCCATCCTGCCTGTACTTGCTTCTTCACCTCTCTTCCACACTCACCTTTACTCTGAACTATTGATCCCAAGTATTTAAGCTCATCCACCTTCACCACCTCTATTCCTTGCATCCTCACCATTCCTCTATCTTCCCTCTCATTCACACACATATATTATGTCTTAGTCCTGCTGACCTTCATTCCTCTTCTCTCTAGAGCATATCTCCATCTCTTCAGGGTCTCCTCCACCTGTTCCCTACTCTCACTACAGATCACAATGTCATCTGCAAACATCATAGTCCACTCAGACTCCTGTTTTAAACTATCTTTATTTTGTTTGGGGCTTTACCCTGGGCCTCCACTGAAAAAGGACTTGTCCCCATTCAGGCTTTCCCGGCCAACAAACATTAAATAAATAAATATATCTACCTAACCAGGCACTTCCAACAGTTGGAATGTCCACAGAGCTTCCTCACTAAAAGAGCACAGGGAGTAAGTAACATGTCCTATGCAGACCGCCTCAAAGCCCTATCACTGTATTCTGTCTCCTACACTCTGTTGAGGGGAGATCAATGCCTGGCATAGAAGGCATTGTCAGACCCCACCCTGTTGGATCTCCTGCACATCTATAAAACAAACAGTACCAGAATTACCCGTTCTAATCAACTTAAACCTTGCCTGTGATATAAACAGGATCTGCTGGAGAGACAGGTATGAATGCCAGAGACCGCCCCTTCTCAGGAATTATCTCCCCATTCATGTGAAGCAGATTTACTCCCTAACCCAATTAGGCAGGGAACTGGAAATTCATCCCTAGTTTGGCACCCATGTCTCTAATGGACGAAGGCAGCCTTTAAATGGTTAATATCTCAAGCATCTGAATTTAAAAGCTTCATCTACTAAGCCACTGATATGTGGCTAGGTTTAAAAAGGCCCTTATCATCATTAGCCTAGTATACACTTATAGGTTCATAGGTTCATAGATTAGTACTAAGCTAACTGCCCTTATAAGCCATTTTAAGCCTAGCCAATTATCCCTTGTGAGACTCAAACCCTGCACCTTGTGTTTGTAAGACAAACACCTTAACCATTAGGCCACTCTCCCAACCATAACTTACATGACTACAGTCTAGGAAAATTGGCAGTACATCTACGATAGAAGTATACCAGCTTTTAATCATGATGGAAAATAATACCTACTTATCCTTTCATACAGGAAAAAATTTAAAGAAGCTATCATAACAAACACATGTATGTTGACATCTATTACCATCAGGGAGTCCTTGATACTAATGGCACTTTTCACATTTCTTGCAAGGACCAAGTTCAGGTGCTGCACATCAACACAGACCACATATTTAAAGAGTCCAATAAAGTTGTGCAAAAAGTCATACTCATGAAGAATATTCTTTTATGAGCAGGAAAATAATGCACTTATACATTTTGATGATTTTTACTACACGAGGAGTGACTTATTTAGCAAGGTGATAAGCAGCATTAGACCTGCTTCATTAATGCCTACAGTAAGTGTGCACAATCTGTATTCAAGAGTATCCCTGCCATATTTTTTGTGCTTTCTAGACACTCAGAAAGATTACAGTGAGTGTATATATATGAATCCCCCTTGACATTTAAGACTGCAAGAAAATCAGTAGGAAAACTAAACTGAGAAAAGAATATGTGAGTTATGCTTGTGTTGTTTGTTCACTCAGAATGGTGTACACTTAGTTTAGGCATTAATGAATCCCAAGGTTTGTATATTTTGGTGATTTTTCCACACAAGGAATGACTTATTTAACAAGGTTATGAATGCCATTGTGTATTTTGATGATTTTTACTATACTAGGAGTGACTTATTTAGCATGATATATTTTATTATACCCATACACTGCAATATTTTTGTCATTTCAAGGGCCAGGAGTTTTATTTAGAAATGCTTTTTCATTGTTTATATAAAATCCATATACTTCACTTAACAAGCACATATAGTTCATTTCTGTACTTTAACCAACATGTTATGTATTAGCAAACTAAGCACACAAATAAAACAGATTGATATGAAAATTGTGTTTTTTCTGTATTTTTATTATTTATCATGGAGTGCAATGCAAACATTTACAAATCAGTACAAACATCCATAACAGTTAACAAAAGATGAACAGGTATTCAAATAATTAGAAATTGTTATAATAACCCCCACCATAAGAAGAAGGAAAAAAAAATACATTACAAAGAGAAAATATTTAGCATTGATTAGCTTTATAATTTGGGCCCCACAGATTAGTGAAGTAATCTAAATTGTAATTCCATTCTATAGGCATAGGACACTTAAGCAAGAGTACATTTTTCTTGCTTTTAAAATGCAGCATTTTGTCACTATGGCAACGAATGCTGATTGAGTTTGAGTTAAATTACATTTATGCAGTAAGTCTAACAATAAACATTTAGGATTACATGGAACCACAGTGCTACAAACTAGATTAACTTCCTAGGTGTATGAAATCAGAACATAACTTGATTACACCCCCACCAACAATGACAATTATCTGATTGCATAGTATGACAGTACCGACATTTTGCTGAAGCAGAATAACCCATGAAGTGTATTGTTAACAGTGAGCAATCAACAGTAGCCACGAATTTCATTTGACTGGCTGTATTATGATAAGAAACCTGTACATTAAAATCTACCTAGAATCAGATAACCATTACTCATCTTTAAACTCTCTTACAACACCTGTTCCCATTTTCCAGGAAGATCCTCATGTTATTTAAAACAGCTTTTGTTTTCTGTTATACTCTGAGCAGCATTTTCTTGGACTTCTTAAGAAAACTGATTAAAGACTTGTCACTAAAATGTTTACAAAATTTGTAGAATTTAGAAATGAACTTCTGATATAGCCAAAATGAAATTATGTGTGTGTATAACTTAATCATAAGTTTATAGATAAGTACTAGGTTAACTGGCTTTGCAGGCCATTTTAAACCTAGCCAATTTTCCTTTAAAGTTGAGAATCAAACCCCATACCTTGAGTCGGTAAAATAAAAACCTTAACCATTTTGCCAACCCCAAAACCCCAGAATTATTGATTACTTTTCATTTTTTCCTCCTTGACATCCTGATCAGTGGCAGATTGTGTACCATGGGCCTACCCGCATACATTTTTAGGACCATGACGGTGGAAAGATTCAAACTGTCCACCCTTGGCACTAACTTCCTCACAGCTCATGTTGGTAAGCCACTTATACATAGATTGTGTAATTGGATATTAATATTATATTAGAGTTGATGTTTAACATAACTCCCATTACGGTCTTTGAATATATTCACAACAAGAATGATAAACTTCAAATCCCAACATACTGAAAACATTAGGAACACTGACTCAATAATATAGAATAGAAATTGTTAAATTCTAATATTTTGTGGAAGAACCAGCTCTCCAAAGAAATATAATGAAGTCTTATTTAATATGATCAATCCACTAAATGACAGGGGACCGTATATTTTGTAATGAAAGTGGTACAATATTTTTATAACATTTGAAAAACATAGTAATGACAATGATTTCACATTGTAAATTTTTTATTCAGTTTTCAGTTAAAACTCTAGTCATTTTTAAATGGCAGATGATTTATCTCTTGATATTCATTGGAATATTGACATTATTATTATTATTATTATTATTATTATTATTATTATTATTAATGATTAGAATTATTATTGTTGGGATTATGTAGAAATCTGAATTTCATCAAAGGTGAAATTACTACTTTTCTAGGATTTTGTGAAGCAGGATAAAATGCAATATATTCATATTTGTTGTAACCCAGTTGCATTGAAAATGTTATGTAGTATCTGCATTATTGTCCCATTTTCAACATTGTATTTTCTTTAAAAACTTTAAGATTTTCAGAGAATGTCACATATATAAAATATTTAATATTTCAACAAACTTATATAATCAAGTGATATTTGTACTCAACAGCCGAAATAATATACATTACTGAGGATTCACTTGTAATAAAAATAAAAATATACAAATCATATCAAAATCTAAACAAAATGATCTACAATATGTATAAGCTGTGTTAAGTCCCCCAAATAAAATATTGTAATAATTATATACTCTCAGTTCTTAGAGTGGTATCCTTATGTTTGGTGGTTTAGGCCAAAATTTGTAATTAACAGATGTATATTTAGATCTTATTTTATAGTATTAACTTTATTTTCATACACAAGAGTGGTTATACTCAGAAGTTCAGAAAAAAAATTAATATATTTCCCAGTTTTACAGCTGTTTGTAGTTAATTGAAATGAATCTGACTTCAGTGCTTGAGGTTTTGCCCAAAATTTCATTTACACATTACAACTGTAATTCATGTGATACCAAAAGGGATAAAATTGAAATAGTTACTATTTCACATAGTACTACAGATTTCACGTAATTCCACAATTCAGCAATGTTGGATACTTATATTTTCATATTTTGTATCTTTGTAAATATACATTGTCTAATTCTTAGAATGAGAAAACAGTCATCAGAATTTAGTCCATACTTATGAGCAAGACTGCCCAGTGATAAAAATGTGGTTCCTTTCATATAATTAAGCCAATGAGATAAACCATTCAGGCTCAAATCTAGCATTTTATTACATTAGAGCCTTCAATAAATCCCAATACAAAACAGATTAGAAATATAGAGAAGATCTATTTTAATGAAAACACTTGCTCTAGTGTCAATGGCTCACTGGAAAAATAGTTACAATGCATTATTTTAATGTTGAATATTTGTATTCAGAATTTTTGAAAATATTTAATATTTAATATATAAATTAATGCATTTAGACCACAATAAAATTGGCCTCACGAGAAAATATTCTCACGAGAAAATATTCCATCAGTGAAAGAACATCTGGTTTTGTGTGTGTGTGTGTGTTTAGAACATATATTTAGAGTTCATAGAAACATAGATCTATAAATTTAGAAATATGAGTAGCAATTTGATATGCACAACTTATTATCCATAAGATTTAAGAACAGATCTGATAACTTAGTTTATCTTTACATAATAGTTTATTTATTTATTTCCATTTTGCATAATATGTCATGTCTAGCCAAACAATTATCACCTTGAATATAGATGCATTGTCATAAGACTCAATATCCAGGAGTCCTGACCCTCAAATTTCCTATATTCTGACACAATGTTCGAAAGCAGTTATAGATTTATTTGACTATCAAAGTAAAGTTGTAAACATCTCATTTATTTATTTAACATGGGTGATGATTGATTTTAAATAAATGGTTTGATTTATATATACTTCTATTGACAGTAATATCCATTTGTTCTGGCTCAGTCTACATTCAAAAGTAAATTAGTCATTCTATTTTAAGACTGCTGTTATAAAATCTGTAACAATAGTTTCATAATTTAAATAATTGATTCTATGTTTTAGGTAACATAATTTCATAAGTATTTTAATGTTTCATGATCTTAATTATGTTTTTAAGTGCTTAATCCAGACCAATCATTTTGATTTATTAACACTAAATGTTCTTACTTTCATTACATTTTAATTTAGAAATCAATTTGAAATATTTGACTATATTACCTACATGCTCTGTGGATGACTTGGTGTTAGTCACAGTTAGTAATATGTCATCTGCAAACAATAAGCTTTATAATAGCATTCACTTTTCACTTTATACTCTTGAATTCTTTGTTTTGTCTGATGAACTTTGTGAATGTCTCTGTTGCGAAAACAAATAAAAGACGTGAAAGAGAAAAACTTTGTTTAGATCACTTTATTATGGTTACTGTTTGAGAAATGTATGCACTTTTTCAAAAATAACGTAAAGAACTGATGCAGACCCATGTTATTAAATTTACACAGGAATCTGAAATACCAAATTATCTCTAAATCCCTAAATAAATACTGTCTGTTTAGAGAATCAAAGCCTGTTTATATCTAAGCTAACAAAAAGAATGACTATGATTATCTGCATGATTATTTGACATTATTTTGATATTATCTTAGCTTTGCCATCTAATAGTATATCTTGCTTGGTCTTTGTCAATTAGAACTGAGTAGAATGTGTTCTAATCTGTTAGACAAGATTGACATCAATATTTTATAATCAGTATTAGTGATAAAACTAGCCTATATACTTTACATCAGGTTGTATGGAGTTTTATCTTTTTCAATAAAAGAACTGTCTACCTATGCTTCCATTAAGGAGAAAAGATATGGTCATTCTGCACCCTAACAAAGGTTTTTAAAACAACCAAATAACATTTTTAGAATTCTTTTGTACATCTTAGCAATTACACCATCTGTTCTTGGGACTTTTTTCTTTTTGTATTATTATTATTATTATTATTATTATTATTATTATTATTATTGTCATTATTATTTTCTTCTAAATGTATTATAGATTGTGAAATATTTCTGTTTTTAGTGATAGTTTATTTTTAGTTGTCTTCATGATACTTTTAAACATCACTAAGTTAGTGCTATTTCCTGTAATCTGAAGATATATTGACTCGATCTAGCTAAAACTTTAGATATAGTTGCTAGTCTAGGCAGACTCTATGGGGTCTATATGACAGTATATAATGGACTAAATAGCGAATGCTATTTAGTCGGTCCGATACTGTTGAAATGGCAAAATAGCAAAGTCACGGAACATTGAATTTTTTCCCAGGGAAACATTTGGTGGACCGTCTTCGGGACTTTGCCATTTCCTCCACTATGGTGTGATCTCAGAGTTAGTATATTTAAGTAGGGGGGTGTGGGGGTTGAAACCCCCCACTTAAATTTGTGTTTAAGTTTTTTTTTTTTTTTTTTGCAGAGCAGCAAATTTTTTTCCCTGGGAAAAAATTAGCTGTTCCGTTTGTTCGATATTTTGTTGTTTAGATATTATCGGTACGATGAAATAGCGTTTGCTGTTTTCATCGTATGATAATATAATATAGACGTGACTCTATGTAGTCTATGCTACTCCCCTAGGAGTTACCAGATATAATTATAGCTCACTTTTTCCAGAGTTACTCCTATTTTATAATTTAAAATTTATGGACACTATTGGTTTATAGACTTGGAAAAATAGTTTCACCTTTTGGGACATTTAATTGGTAACATTTAAATCTTGTTGTATTTTAACCAAGACAGGATCCCATGATATTATTCTGTTATAGTACCAAATAGTAATCTTACCATATATGTATTATTTAAGAAAATCACAAAGTATTGTATAATATTGTTTACTTCCCCATTGATATTAATTAAAACTGTTCTTTGCTTAACTAGTGCTTAAATTATTTCAATTTAATTTTAATTGTTGTTATAATACTTATAATTATTGCTAATCTGTTGTAATTAATAGTGACTATCTAAATGCAACAGTGCTGTGATCAGAGAATGGACAAAAATCACTTTAACAGAATCAATTTTTGTACATAAATAAAAATGTATCAATACATGACTGAGTCACAGAGATAATAATGGTGAGCAGAAAACAGATTCTGTTTGTGGAAAATCATTTAAGTATTTTAGATTGAGCATATACCCCCAGTTCTTAACACCATCTATTCTCATGTCTTTATCTATAGTACAGTTAGTCATCTCAAAACCAGACTGTATTTTAATAGTTATATTAACTGATAATACATCTATGTTTTTTTATTTTAGCCCAGGTCCCAGTATCTAACACATATTAGCCATGTAATAAGTTTATTTTGATATTCAGTAGTTACCATTGCAAATATTAATTTGGTGTCACTATATGAATATACAGCTTTAAAGCATAACAGCTTCAGTTTCCATAAAATTGTTATACATTTTCTCTTCACCTGAGAGCAGAAATTTACTAGATTTGTTAATCTATAAATCCAAATTTCTGTATATATGTTTTCTAATAAATGTAATTCTAACAGACACACTATATCCAGTCTGCCAATTTTAAAATATATAAGCAGTCTTCATCTTTTATAACACTATTCAAGCATTAATGTTTAAAGTCAAACTTGCTTGTGCAGACACTTCCATTTTCAAATTAAAAGAATCTACATCTTCGATACACTCTATTACAGAGTATATCTACTTCTTTCATATACTATGTGATAAATTGTATGATTTATTTATAAAGTAGGTTCCTCAAGCTTGTTTTTTATTAGAATATTAGCAATAGCTATTAATGCTTTAAAAGATACACTGCATGTTAACATTCTACAACATTGTAAGAACCATTCTATAAGAACATAATTGAATCTATAAGTTCATAGTTCAGTTAAGAAATTATCAGTAAACTACTCACTAACCTAACTTAACTTAACCTAACTTAGCCTAACTCAAAAGTATCTATCTAACTGTGATATACACGAGGTAGCCCCTGATGCAACTTCAGATAAACAGAAAGAAGGAACATTCAAATACAAAGGATGACATTCCCTTCTTTATCTTAAATCTAAGCATTAAATCTACAATAAAATTAATTCTATAGAAAAAAAGGTATGTCTTCCCTATTGTATATATTTTATTTCCTTTACTTCTAGTTACTTATATTTATATACAATAGGGAAGACATGCCTTTTTTTCTATAGAATTAATTTTATTGTAGATTTAATGCTTAGATTTAAGATAAAGAAGGGAATGTCATCCTTTGTATTTGAATGTTCCTTCTTCAAATACAAAGGATGACATTCCCTTCTTTATCTTAAATCTAAGCATTAAATCTACAATAAAATATTTTATTTCCTTTACTTCTAGTTACTTATATTTATCCGCGGTGATGGTGCTAAGGATGACATTCCCTTCCTTATCTTAAATCTAAGCATTAAATCTACAATAAAATATTTTATTTCCTTTACTTCTAGTTACTTATATTTATCCGCGGTGGTGGTGCTGCGGTAGCGTTGTCACCTCACAGTAAGACGCTGTCCAGTTCAATTCTCAGCTAGAGCATCTTCTGTGTGGAGACATGCGTGAATGGGCGTACCTTCATTGAAGGTTGTGCATCAGGGCTGGCAACTCGGCACATAAAAATCTACTGCCAATCATTAGCGGACCGGAGTTCCACTGTGGCGACCCCTAACCGGGAAAAGCCGAAAGACACAACAACTTCTAATTACTTATATTTATCCACGGTGGTGCAATGGTAGCATTGTTGCCTCACAGCAAGAGGTTCTCCTGTTCGATTCTCAGCTGGAGTGCGGGGAGTACCTTCTGTGTGGAGTCTGCATGTCCTCCCCGCGGTTGGGTGGGCGTTCGAAAGACATGCGTAAATGGGCATGCCTTCATTAAAGGTTGGACATCGAGCTGACAGTTCGGCGTTCGTGAAAATCTACTGCCAATCATTAGTGGACCGGAGTTCTGCTGTGGCGACCCCTAACTGGGAAAAGTTGAAAGACGAACAATAACTTCTATTTACTTAGATTTATTTTGAAAATATCTGATAGCAATGAATACATGTATATGAAGCTGTTTCTTTTGACCACTTTCTTCCTTTATAGTATATTCCCATTATCACATTGTTATGCTATTCACTATGAAATAAAGGCATATGTATATTTATCAAAATAATATTTTCCTATTTTTTTTCATTTCCAAATTATATTGGCAGTCATGATATGTGATGTTGGTAAGGGCCAACTTGTTCATAAGAATATTTGTAGAGTCTGTAGCAGTTTTCCTTTATTATAAGGTATCAAATTAGGTGCAAAGAGGTATTGATTCAGATGCTGAGTTAGTGAACTTTAAGCTAGTAGCCTTAGAATTAGCTCAGGTATAATATAACTGACATATTTTTGCTTTTTTGGTTTCTTTATTAGACACAGCTTAATTTTGATTAACAGTAATTTCAGTGTGTGTTGTAATTTGTCATGTACTGTTTGCATTTGTAATGTCAAATGTTGTAGAGAAGCTGAGCTATCTGCCATTTGTGTAAGTTCAACATGTTGCATAGATGCATATTCCCCACCATTGATGTAAATATGATTCCAAATTTAAGACATCCCTGTAGTGGAACCCAAATATAAACAGTCTCTAAAATAAAAGTTAAAATAATAATTGCATGCAAAAATAAATGTAACTGTCAAGATGCTAAAACCACTCTCCTAAACATAACAGGGATCTCCAGACCATAACCAACCAACCAAAGCTGGATATGAGGAAAAATATCCACTCAAGTGAAGGATAACCACAAAACCTTCTTCAGCTGTGTTAGAAAACTCAGATACAATGTAGAGCACTGAACATGACTAATAGTAAATTATATCAAATATTTGGACCCAGACCCCTACTAGCAGACAAATTCTGCTGAAAATTTAATCCCTGTATTCCCAGATCATATACTTGCATCAACACTCCCCCAAATCTCCCAAGAACAAATCCTCAAGAGCCTATGCAAGGCCAGAAACACTGCTTTCATGGAGCCAGAAAATATACTAGGCCTCCTAGTCGTCATACACCCTACAGAGGCTGTTCAGTACCAGTCTCCAAATAGGGTTCATGCCAGATGAAGGGAGGACAGTAACAATCATCCCCTTGCACAAAGGTGGAGCAACAACTGACCCAGGTAATGATAGACCTATATGCTTGACCAGCCTTATCTGTAAGGCTTTGGGAAGGATCATTATGAAATTAAATAAGGACATAGGCAACCTACAGACCCTTGACCCTGTTCAAATTTAAGAGCAGATCATGCCTACTTAACCTGGTTGACTTCTTCAAGAAGGTTACTGAAACAATAGATGAGGTCAGATCAGTACACACCACATACTTAGACATTGCAAAGGCATTTGACACAATCCCACATTCAGGCATTGTAGATAACACTCCCAATTAAATGTAAGTGCTTATATAACTGATTGGATAGCAAACTGGATCACAAATAGAATCCAGGAAATTAGGATGGGCAGGTGTGCCCCCTCCAAAATACTTGTCACTAGCAGTGTACCACATGGTTTAGTTGTTTGGCCAATCGTCTTGTCATTTATTTCTCAGAGTTCAAAGTAAATGTTAAGGGATTATGGCTGAGAAAGTTTGCAGATGACTGTAAATGTGGTGCCATCATAAACTCCCACAGAGGACATCAAAAGGGTCGTTCCCAAACAAGTAGCTTGTGTCAAAACCATGAACAAAACCTAAATGTCAAGAAATGCATAATAGTATCCTTCCGTGAGCATGACCACCTCTATATAACTATCACATTAGCAACACACCACTGAGAGTTGATTCCATAGTCAGGGATCTGGGAACCTATCTCAACAATGAAATGTCCTTCAATCATTCTATATATACATATATATATATATATATATATATATATATATATATATATATATATATATATATATATACTATATCTATATAAGGAAGTCCTTTTTCATCATAAGCTTGTATCTAAAGACATGGTACCCAGGTCCAGGGATATAATCATGACACTGTACTCAGCTCTCATTAGGCTGATCACTGAATGTAATAGTCCTTTTGGTATATTCCTGTCCAAAAAAGTGGAACAACCATAACACTTTCTTACTATAAAACAAGGGCCTAAATTGCAAACACTTTGCAGATTCTCACAAAGCTTTGTCCTTCTTCAAGGTATCATACAGGCTACTAAGAGGTGACCTCTGCTTTATCTATAGGGCCTAAACAGACTCTTTTCTGTCAGACCTATTACACAATTACAAATCCAGTGACAGCATAAACAGCCAGTCAAGGGATCTCAATTTTTTTTTGCAAAATAAACAGGTCATGTTAGAGGGATAGATATGTTCCTATGAAACTGCATTCCACTCTGCATAAAGCAAGGTACTTCTCTTACATTATTCAATCAAATTTTGGATGAGTGGATGAAAAACTGTAACTTACCCCCCCAGCTTAGTACTCATGTCACTCATAGAAAAGGGCAACAAGTAAATGTCTTAATATATCCTTTTTCTGTACCCCCTTTAGGTTATTCACACACACAATATAAAGTCTAAAAAAAACTCCCATGGGAATGTAAGACTTGGCCTTTTAAGATCCTCACAGATCAATAGCCTGTTAAGTATCTATGATCCCATAATCCTAATTCGGCCATAACAACAGTCCAGATTTCAAGTCTGAAAATGATTAACAACACTAACTTCAACAGTAGACCTGACATCAGATGTTTTTCAAAGCCTATAATCCTCAAAAAAAAAGTCACTTTTAGACTTTTCATTAGCCAACGTTACTGTGCCCTTAGGCTAACTAGATTTTTTTAAAGCAGCATCTTACAATGTTGATGTGGGAGTACATAAGGAGCAGGTATGGATGCTTCCTCTTCAGCAAACATAATCACTGCCTTTACACCAGTATAGCATAGAACCAGTAGTTCCAAGATAAATTTACATTCTCAAACTTTCTGGTAGTTGAGGTAATAACTAAAATTCCTTTCACAAAGTATATTCTTCTAACCACTGTTTATTTGTGCTTGTACGTTATCTGCATTGGTGTTTTATTCCCCAGAGCCTGTAATTTTTTTCCCTCCCAGGATCTTCAGAATTGCTCAAGTATATGAAGGGTCAGTCTTATTTCTCAACTGTGTTTTTTTAGGTGGAGTACATCAGATTAGTTTCAACATTCTATTGCAGGAAACTGCTGTTAACCAAGAGGTTCTTCATTTAACATTCTTACCTACTAATTTGCATTCTCTGAGCTGCTTTCTTCCTCTGAGAGTACATCACATACGCATACATGCCCTGACTTCTGATTTCAATGGCAAGAATTAAAATATTTCTTAATAATTATACCAGAGCTCACATTTATTTATTTATTTTTTTATTTAGTTAACATTTATTTACCAGGAAAGTCCGACTTGGAACAAAGCCAATTTACAGTGGAGACCCAGGGAGGAATGCTCCAGATGTATGTCTGTTTATTTATGTAAATAAATAATGTACTCCAGGATATTAGAATGTCATTGGTCTGAGGCTATTTTTGAAATTTAACTAACTGTCATGTAGGAAAATTGTTGAACTGAAAGTACAACAGTATATGTAGCAATGGAACTAATAAACTTGTGAAAGAAAATTTCATATAAAACACATTTTGGCACTCTTTGCTTGTCTTTCAGATGGCCATCAGTTGCTCTCTTCAGCTGCATTTGTAACTCCATTTTACTTTAATTTCCCCATTACTATCCACAGGAATGGGACTTCACCAGTGGCTGACTGGAATGTGGAGGTGGATAACAGTGGATCAGTCAGCATTCAGCAATGTCACATATGTCATTGTAATAAAGCTGGCCCACAGTTAAAAACTGGTATTGTTTCATTGACCCAATTACAAAAGAGAGGAACACGTGAACACAGTTGACAGTTAAAACAAGAACAATCTCCACACAAAAAATGGACTGATGAAGTAAGAAAGCATACAAAGATTTATTGAAACATACAAATCCACAAAGCTTTTGGGTATTCATCTCTTCTTCAGTGTGATACAAAGTAACAATGATAATCATGGAATTAAATAATCAAAGAAAAGACAGACAGCCAATCAAATCCCCTATCCAATCAAGCACTTAAAATGTTTAAAGCATATGCTAATATTGCTATAAAAACACTTAAGAAAATGTATTTGACAAACAATATAACATGTAGGAAACTATATACAATACAATTAAAAATATATACGGGTCTACTTTACATGGCTGAACTTTCAAATGTTAGAATTTTATATAACCGAGACCATATGATCGAATAAAGTTCGAACATGTAAAACAATAAAAAAAAAAAAAAAAAACTATACATTCTTAGCAGTAAGGCAAGCCCCCCTGCACCCCCCACATGGGAGCTGTGCCCCCCCACACCACCCGCTGCTTAAATATACCAATGCCGAGATCACACTACATTGTGGAAAAGGGAAATCTTCCCATTCCGTGCTGTATGGAGATCTCCATTTAGACCGTTTGAACTTTTAAAAATTTGATCATATGGTCTCGGCCATATGAAAGTTGATCTTTAAAAGTTTGACGATTTGAAGGGGACCCATGTATACATATACTATATTATAACTGCATCTGTTTCTTTTTTAGAACTGGTGTAATGCTCACTGCTGCATTTAATCCTGGAGGTTTATAAGCACTAAGGTATAAAATCCACTCATATTCTGCTATTTCAAGTCTTAATGCTGATAAACCTCCAGGACCAAGTGTAGCAGTGAGCATTAAGCCAGTTCTGAAAAAGAAACAGATGCAGTTATAATATATACATTTTTTATATATGTGTATATAGTTTCCTACATGTAATATTGCTTGTCAAATGCATTTCCTAAGTGTTTTTATGGAAATGTTAGCATATGATTTTAAGATTTTAATTGCTTGATTGAATAGAGGATTTGATTGGATTGTTTCAGTGACGTTATTTCTTTCTGCTGCACTGAAGTACCACATACATGATCAAACAGCAGCACTGCATTCCTTTTGAATGTTTATATTCACTGTTTGATCACACCCGTCTTCCTTTCGTGGTTAATATTCGTATTGATTTCATATCCATCTTACCTTTCAAAGTATATGTGCCTCTCCATCTCTAGTTCTAAGACATGTAATAATTTTTCATAATTTCTGTTTTTAAAATTGTACACTGCTGTATCCCTCCTCCCCAAGTCTGACCTAAGTAGTATAACATCTATAAAGGCATTTTAAAAATTCTAAACTAAGCATATATGCATATGAAACCATGTTATAGACCACTATCCTAAATTCTGTCTTTTGTGTTTAGTTCCTTCCAATGTCACCTGGTCATCACATCTAAGGGTTTAGTTTTTAAAATAAAGCTGTCTAAACCACAAGTACTTCATTTAATATTTACACAGCCAGGACAGCCTCCAACCCCCAACTCCAGAGTGTCACCTTACCTCACTGGTACCCAGAAAATGTACATTTTCTTTTTAGTCAGATAACAACTAGTCCAGTAGAATTCCACTTTAATGCCAAAGTTGTATCCTTTAAATACAGGCATTGCTGGTCAGGAATACATTTGTAGAACTTCAGGTTTAGAATAATAGGAAATAAATTCCTACCTTAATGACTATATACTAACTAAAAATGCTCTTGCTAGATCCCTGATACCAACGTTTCTGTGTAAAAGTAAATTGCCACAATGAAAATGTAATAGCTTATTATAGGACAAAGGATGTCCAAAGTTATTAAAATACGAAGGGAGGGAAGTACATGGGATTTATTGAACCTGTATGTCAGAAATCCTTGCTCCTGTTTAGTTCCTGGGTGGCAAAATCACAGTTTTCTTACTCTGTAATACTTGACTGTTGATATGAAGTGTGTTTATATTAATCAACAGTGAGAATGCATTTGACTGTTCTCAACAAATTTGTTTACTTTTTTCCAGGTTAAGAAACTGGTAAATGTGATGCTACACAAAGTAGTAATACAAGAACTATTTAATTTCAGTTATAGACTTGCAGCATATCTTCACAAACATCACTTCTGCTACTCACGACACTAATACCATAACGCCTAAGATGCAGCCTTTCAGGTGACTGGAAGGCAGGAGCTGCATTTGCAGAATACTGTTAAGTCTTTCACTCTGAAGTAATATGTTAGACAATCCCTTAGACACTAGTATGTAAGAGCTTTGATTTTAACTCATTAATCCCTCTACTTTGTGGAATGTCACACCTCTAGCAACATATACCTATGTTTACATTACAGATAATTTTCTGAAAAATCAAGTTACAAAGTATAAGCTGAACAAATGTAAATATCTTAAGAACAGTAAATACCATTAAAAAGTACATTCAACAATGTTGTCAGAAAAAAGTCTTCTTTACACTGATAATGGGGCATTTATATTATTTACATTAATATTATAATATTTTATAATACACACAAACATATAATTATATTTTTCTCAAAAATTTCACAATCTTTAATATTTTGGAAGCTGTACATGCTAGACAGACTGTTAGATCTCCTGTGTTCAATCAGACTTGAGTTTTCACATGTCAGAAAGAAGTTCCTGAGTGTTTGTTTATTTAAAGATTTGGACCATTATAATAAACAATATAAGCAGCATTGAATATTTCTGAAGATGTACAATTTACTGTGCAAATATCAAATACTTTTCTTCAACATCATCTAAAGTTTCAGCTAATACTCTATAATAGTTTGTAAGCACTTGGGTTCAGAAGTATTAATGCACATATGGAGAAGGTGCATATATGCTATTACTAGGAAGCAGCAAACAATATTTCACTGTGCAGACAACTGAGACTGGAACAGTCAAAAATGAACAGCACAGCCTTAAAGCATATATGTCTTACCTTAAAATAAACATAAGGCAGAACATTTCTCAGAAGTGCCTGTCATAGCATTTTACTTACTATTAAAATCGCACAAACTTTGCCATGTTGATTTTTGCTTTTGGTACATGTTTATAGTTTAGTTTATAGATTCATCAATATTCCAAGGCCACTAAGTCTTATGACCATTCATGTTTTTTCTGTACCTTTCCTCATGCTTCACCTTCACCTTCTTTCCCCAGGAGGATCATCCTAGTTAATCACAGAGTAAATCCGTGGCAACTGATCCACAAATTTTCTTCACTGAGGAAGCAGCATGACAAAAGCTTGTGAAAGTGTAGCAAAATTTTGTTGTGACTTTTGACAACTTGTGGGCCATTTATTTTATCAACTTTAGTTTGTTAAAATAAATATTTGTTCAGTATGGAATATTATACATGGCAATCAATAAGGAATAGAATGCTAGTAGCTAGTGAATTGTAAACACTTGAAAGGGTTTAATCAAGAATACCTAGCTGGAAAGTAAAGTCAGCAACAAGTTCATAGCAATATCGTGTTTAAACTTTAAAATACATTAATAGACCACTGTTGAGGAGCCTCATAACCCAGTAGATATGCCCTCCTCTAAGAAGATAGAACCCAAAACCTCTGATGTTTTGGAATCCATCACTGCAGCTTAAGTCATTGCAGTGCTGAGAGGGCCTCTTTAGTGATAAAGTGTGGATCAAATCCATTTAGAGATGCTGAAGGTTCTAGATTTTGTTGGAGTACCATGACTAGTTCAGTGTTGCATAGCAGATGGCAGTTGTATCTCTTGAATGGCAAGCTTAAGTGATGGCCCTCGTAATTTTTATTTATTTTGACATTTGTTAACCTGATATGTCCGACTGAGGATGTGCCCTTTTTTATCAGAGGCCCAGAGAAAAAAGCTCCGTACAGAAGAAATAATAATCAAAGATAACACAAAGTACAGAAAATGTCAGTAACATGACAGACACTAAAAATACTGGAGTAACTATAGATACGTAAAAATCTCAATATGCAGTACATAATTAATCACTGTACAAGCAATAAAGTATAGGGGTAGAGAAGAAAATACAGTAGTAACAACAGATACAAAAAAATGTCAAAACAAACAGTACAAAATAAAACAATCTGCAAGCCCCAATGTAAAGAAAATAAAAAAATAGATTACTACTAAGAAATGAATTGAAGAGGTAGGTACAAGAATGAATAGAAAGCCTAAAAAAAGAATAGAGAGAATATGTGCCTATGGTACTGGGAGGATGAAGATACAGATGGGCATGTGAATTAGAAGAAGACAGGAGACTAGAAAATTACTTCATATACAGGGGGAAGGGGTGGAAGAGATAGGTGCATGTACTGAAGGAGGAGTGGGAGTGGGGTAAGGTAGGGAATTAGGAATAAAGATAAGGGGGTATAAGAGGGGAGATCAGAGGGTGAAATTATCAGGGGAAAGTGAGAAGAGAGGCACAAGTGAGTAGTTATGTTGGGTTTTGGCAGGAGCAGAGCCTTGAGTTCAGTAGAGTCCCTTTTAATTCCTTTTTGAAGTTGAGGGTATTGGATATAGTTCTGATGGAAAGAGGACGTTTGTTCGAAGCCATGGCAACAGAGTAGCTTTATAGGTGTTGGTCAATTATTCTTTTGGGCTTGTACATTTCGAAGAGAAATGGGTCAGACCTCCAGAGAGAGCATTTGGGAATATAGAAAGAGATGAGGTATGAGATGGTGGGGCAGGAGGTAGGTTTGTTAATTATGGAGCGAGTAAGGAACAGTTGAGCTAAGAGAAGCTGGTGTGAGAGTTCAAGCCAGTTTAGGGATTTGAGATCAAGGCAATGGTGTTAATTGTAGGGTTGATCTGCTGCAAACCTAGCGATTGTATTGTAAGATAGTTCAAATTCAGACTTTAAAGAGGATTGTAGGTTGGTTAGGACTGTAGAGCCATAACGTTAATGGGAAGAAGATAGTCATAGGCAAGAGAAAGTCTAGAATCCTTGGTGAGGAATTTTTTGTTTCTATAGAGTAAGCCTAGTTTTTTGTGTTTTTTTTAAATGCAATTTTGGACATGTAGGTCAGATTTTACTTGATCATCTATGATAATGCCCAGGAGCTTGGTTTGTGTTTCTACTTTTATTGCAGTGTTGTCAAGAGATGAGATAGTAAATGAAGATTTAAGATGAGTGAGACATTTTGGGAGAAATGAGAAGTTTAGTTTTTTGGGACTGAGTATTAGTGATTGTCAGTTAGCCACCTTTCGACAGAGTTGAAAGAGTTTTGGGTTATAGTGAGGAGGTGTGAAGGATTGTCAGAGGTGCAGATGATAATGGAGTCATCTGTGTATTGTATAAGGGAGGACTGAGAATACGCAGTATGGAGACAGTTAATGAAGATGTTAAATAGAAGTGGTCCAAGAATTGAACCTTGAGGTAGACCAATATTAATAGAAAGGAGGTGGGAGAAGGAAGAGAGCTACTGTTGGAAAGAGAGCTTGAGAACCATTTGAGTGTTGGATTGGAGAGACCAAGATCAGACATTTTAGTGAGAAGCTTGGGGTGAGAGACAGTATCAAAGGCTTTGGAGAGGTCTAATAAAAGGCAAGATGCTAGTTTATTGTTGTCTCTGGCTTGAGAGATTGTATGAGTGAAGGAAATTACAGCAGAAGTAGTGCTATGGTTAGGGCAGAAGCCATGTTGCATAGGAAAGAACAGATTTTCTTGTAGAAGATAATCCAGGGGCTGTTTGTGTACACATGTTTCAAGTATTTTTGAGAGGGGGGGAGGATGGCTATGGGGGTATAGTTTGAGAGGTCAGTGGAGTGTCCTTTGTGAAGAGATATAGTGTAGAATTGTTTCCAGATAGAGGGACTATAGATTCTTGGATAGATCTGTTGAAAAGAAAGGAGATGAGATAGTGTGTTTGAACTATCAGGGAACTGCACCCTTCAGCTCTCCTAGAAAAGTCTGTGCTGTACTGTTGGAGAATATTTAGATCTCTTGTTAAACCTTTGTGATTTTTTCAATAGTGATGATAAGGAGATGCATGAAAGTGCTAAATGGACTGAAGCAGCGGCTATAATCTAACAAGTACTAACATGATCTGCAGTGTTGGATCATAAGGTGAAAGCTAGGACAATATTGTTAATTAAATGGTCAGTCTATACTCTCAACGCCAGAAGCCGCAGTGGTGCAGCGGTAGCATTGTCGCCTCACAGCAAGAGGTTCTCCCATTCGATTCTTGACTGGAGCGCCTTCTGTGTGGAGTCTGCATGTCCTCCCCACCGTCAAGTGGCATTCGAAAGACATGCATAGAATGGGCATGCCTTCGCTGAGGGTTGAGCGTCGAGTTGGCACCTCAGCACTGTAAAAATCTACTGCCAATTATTAGCGGACCGGAGTTCCTCTGTGGTGACCCCTAACCGGGAAAAGCCGAAAGAAGAAGAACAACATACTCTTATCCCCATCTTTGGTAATCAGCTGTACATAGCTGCTGAAAAAACATGATTACAGCTACAAATGACAGAAATAAGGTTTCTTTGCAGGATTACTGAGCAGAGTAAAGAACTTTGGTGATTTGGAACAGTGAGCCCTATTGAGTTTAGCACTACTGTTTACAAATTATATATTTGTGGCCTCATCTGACCATTATATATATGACACAACTTTGATTGACTTGCTGCTCTGTACTAACCAGCTGTGAAAAGCCAAGAGATATTATTCCACCACTGCGTTATGAGTCTGTCCATTGCCTACTTCAATGTGGCATTATCTAAAACAGATCCAACAGAGCCATCTAGGGCATCCATTTAAAATACCTGAGGAAATAAAAGTAGAGGAAAGAAGGAGCTCTATGACTGCTTAACCTAAAACTTCATCTTAGAATTTTCATCATCATCATCAACCTCCTTTTTACCATTTTCTACATGGGGGTCTGGGTGTCATGTCAACTGTCAACATCTCTCTCAATTCATTGCCACACTCCTGCCTTTTTAATACTCAGGCCTGACTATCACAGTCTTCTCTCACACAATCCATCCACCTCATTGCTGGATGGCCTCATTTCATCTTGCTTCTTCCTGTCTGTCCCAAATCTTCTTCACCAGATTGTCTTTTGCTTTTATGCACGTCCAAACCACCATAATCTGTTCTCTTTGATCTTTTCTGCAATTGGAGCTACTTTGGCTTCTGACCTTATGTCCTCATTTCTTCATCCCACAGTGTGCATCCTACCACCCATGTCAGGCACTTCATTTTCATCACCTCTAGCTTTCTTAATTGCTCTGCCTTTATTGCCAAAGTTTCTGCACCATACAGTAGTACTGGTCATACCACTATTTTGTGCACCTTACTTTTCATCTTCTTTGGCATTCTTCTGTCATACACTATACCTGATACTCTGTGCCAGCTAGCTGCAGCCCCTCTGATTCTAGCTTTAACCTCTTCATTCAGACTTTCCTTCTCCTCAACCACCCCTCCCAGATACTTGAAGTTGTTAATCCATTCCACTATCTTCCCTTCTGTCTCAATTCTCAGCTTCTTCTGATTTCCCCCATTTGCTGCCATTACCACTGTCTTATCTGTACTCAATTTCATCTCATGTTCCTTCAGTTTTGCATTCTATTCCCTTATCCTTTGTTTAAGTTCTTGCTCAGAGTCTGACTGTAATGCCAAATCATCTGCATACAGCAACTTTGTTGATCTGCTCCCTCCAACCTGTTTACTAATGCAGTCCATCATCAGTATGAACATCAGTGGGTTCAGAGATGAACTCTGATGCACACCCACTTCCACTGGGAACTCTGTTCGTACTTGAGTCACTGGGTCCTTGTACACAGCTTGCACTAATTCTGCCAATGTTTCTGAGACTTTGAACCACTGCAGGACTGTCCAAATCAGTTTTCTTTGGACCATGTTATACGCTTTCTCCAAGTCTCGGAATGCCCAGTTGCACTCTTTCTTCATCTCTAGCTCTTACTTAAATATCTTTCTCACTGCAAAAATTGGGTCAGTTGTGCTGCATCCTGATATGAATCCAAACTCATCTCTCATCTTACCTTCTGCTGTTTGGTTATCCATTTATCAGTCACCCTCTCCAGAACTTTCATGCAATGTAACGAGTTTGATACCTCTGTACTGCCACAGTTGTGAGTGTCCTCTCTTTGTTCTTATACACCAGCATGAGTATACTTATTCTTCAGTCATCAGGGATATGCCTTTCTCTCCACGCTACTATGAAAACCCTCAGGAGCCATTTCTCCCCTATCTCACCCAGCATCTTTATCACATCTGCTGTGACCTTATCTGAGCCTGCTGCTTTCACTGACTTAATTTTCCTTACTGCTGTTCTTACTTCTTTTATAGTGAGCTCCTCTTCTTCTGTCATCGTAGGCTGTGCACTGGGCAGTACAGCTTTTGTGTTGTTTTCTTCATTCAGAAATCAGCATTAGAAGTTTATTGATTGACTTTTTTCCTTTTATTTATTATTTATTTATTTATTTCACATTTGTTTACCTTGGAAAGTCCATCTGGACACATGTACTTTTTCAGCAGAGGCTTGGGGAGAAAAGCTCCACAAGTGACAATAATAAAAACATCCATAATACAAAATGCATAATCATAAGTAATAGGGAGTACAGTACAGGTAATTTACAACATATTACAGTACTAGTAAAGCAGAGGATGGAACAAGTAAGCCAAGTTAACTGCAGTCAGTCTGAAATGAAACATATGCGCAATTACTTTGATTAGTAATGACAGATGATATTAGCATTTGAGTACGTACATTAACATCTCATTTGAAAGGTTAAGCTTAATGCTATACTAAGCAGTTTTGAGAATATAAGGAGTTTCCTTTTCTTTGTTTAGTAAGCTTTTTTTAAGTTACTTATGGATTATTAAGAACTTATTACTGGTTTATAATTTAGATTTGTTTTTCTGGTGTTGGTTTACAGTTGCACACAACTGTTGGTATGCAGTTCACATTCTGATATATGAAACCAAAAGACTCAGTCTGACACACTGGAACCAGTAAAGGCAAAGCAATACAGTACACAGTCAATAAAATGAACACACCAATCGACCACCAACAGTCTTGTTTTTAATTCAAAAGATTCTGATATATTGCAGACTAGTTGATTTGAACTGTGAATTGGATCTGTCGACTTTGCTGATTTTATTACTGACACAGATCTGGTCTGGGACACTTGAAAAAATATATAAGGCATAGTCCTCAGCTTTATTATTATAGGTTTTACTATAATTACTTAATCTGATTAATCTAATTGCAAATTTTTAATAGTGTCAATGGCACAACAGATGGCACACTCACCTTTGGTACAGAAGACTGTGGGTTCCATTCTCACACCAGGTTGATGGATTGCTGACACTAAAGTGCAGCATAAGGGGGTCCTGCACTCTTGAGTGTGGCATTCTTCAGATGAGATAAACTAAAGGAAAACTAAGAATAAGATCCATAAAGTCACCAACAATAGATTTTTCTCAGTCGGAAATCTATCCATATTTACCAACAATCTCGTTAAACCATTGTAACCCCACCTCATGGGGGATAACCGTAAACCAGCTCTGCACATCACAGGTAACCATCATACTTTCCTGAGTTAATGTCAGTTTTCTCAGTTTGTCCAGCAAGTCCCATGAATTTTAAGAACATAGCGAAAGCCCTTAAGTAAATGTTTTAACTTGTTCACATATTTGGCTTAGGGCTTGGTAACTGAGCCTCTTGCTGCAACAATAGGATGCGGGGGGGGGGGGGGG
The DNA here is from genome assembly GCF_019279795.1 of Protopterus annectens. Lineage (NCBI taxonomy): Eukaryota > Metazoa > Chordata > Ceratodontiformes > Protopteridae > Protopterus > Protopterus annectens. The sequence goes on along the minus strand of NC_056733.1, from coordinate 1,423,070,121 downwards.
TTGTAGAGGTCTTAGTGAATCTTGGGGATTCCAAAAATCATAGGAATCACTGGAATATCTACTCTTAAGTAGCCACACAGGCCCTGTGAAATCTTGTCGAAAAGCAACAACTCTTCAGTACCACCTTCATACCACAATATGTGACACTAATTTCATTAATAGACACCAGTGAATAATATACATCATCATTTTGTAGATGTCCAAGTAAATGCCCAACATAATCCAAGTGGTACATGATCACTAACCTCCCCCCCCCATTTTATTTTAGGTGTCATGCATCTAATTTCTTTGTTGTTCATAAACTCAAGCAGTAGTTCTCTTTTGTGTGCGGAGAGGTTGTAAAATTTTTGCACTCTACCCCCGATAGTACCACGTATCTCTTTTTCACATTTCCTCTCAAATAGATGTACCACAGGGTGTAAAGGGGGATTCATAGTGCTCTTTCTTTTCAATGTTTCGTGAGTAAGAATAGAACTGTCACCAAATAGCAATAGCCTTTAAATCTAGAAGTGTGCCATCCACCTTGGCCCTGGTAGAGGGAATAAAGTTAAACCCCTTGAGAAATAGTTAGTGGGGACCAGGCCCAATTTCAAGATCAGTAAAACTGTAAATAAAAAAGTCAAAATAAGATGAAACCTTGATAGTACCTGTATTTGTAGAAGCAGTATCCATCACCAGTAGTTCCTCTAGTACCGGTGGTCTGCTCATTTCTTGTAAGTTGAACCTCCATTTCCCCAATTGTTCCTCTTCCTCCCCTTGGGGTGAGAGTGAGTCAGCTGTCATGAACTGCCGCCATGTTTCTTCACTAAACGTTTGGATCTCCTAGGGGTGTTCTCATCTAAAGGGCAGTCTTCTTCCTGTTGTTCCTCACTCTCATGAAAATAACCTGTTAAGTCTTCCCTTCTGGTATTGCTTGGGGGTGGGGGATACAATGTCATCTGCTGGTATCCCAAATCATCCTGCCTTAATTTTTTGTCCTTCCTGTTCTTAATCTGTACCAACTTTTTGTCAGTAGCTGAAAATGTATTGTTAAATACCACTCGATGTTGGTAGAAAAGAAGGTAGTTGGTAAAATAATCAACCAACTTAGTATTGTCTTGTCTAAATTTTGCCAGCTGTCTCTCATTGTCTTTAACTATCAGCCTAGTCATTTCTATCCCAGTCAGTCAAAAAATTCAGTTAGTTCCTGATGAAATACAGAATTGGGACTTACTCCCTGTGGATATTTCCACAGCCTTAATCGTTTGGAGGCATGTTTTCTTTTTAAACTTTCCCCCCAAAAATAGTTGTCAAGCTGTAATAGTTTAAATTTGTATACTGACTTGTCCAGTAAGGAAATTTGTTCTTGTAAGCTCAAATTGTAACCATCAAGTGATCGGGCACTTTCTTTCAAGTTTAAAAAGTCAGGTTTATCAAGCCAACCACATATCTGCGAAGCAGATGAAAATTCCTCCAATGGTTAATCCTTTCAGTATTGACATCACCTACAACAGAGTGGCTCACAAAGGTGTCAACACAGCTATTAATCTGACTTTGGTGCAAATGCTGGTTTTGCTGAGTGACGGTTTATGTAAGCTGCTAAATCAACAAAGTTAAATTCCCAGCATCAGAAGCAGTACTTCAAGGCAGGTCACTGAGCACTTCCTGTGAACTGATGGCTGACATGACCTAGTAAGCTCCAAGTAAAAGCAAAGAACCAAAGAAAAATTGGACCAATACCGGGACCAGTAGATAGAAATCCAATAAAAACAAACAAATCACCGGTTAGACAGCCAGAACTAAAGTACTCTAATGTAAACAGCATTAACTCCACAGTTAAGCACTTTTGTCTTATCCAGACTTCTTCAGAACTGTGGAGAACCAAACTAAAAAGCAAGTTAAAATAGAGAGTGAACCTTTCTCACCCCCACCAGCATCAATCAATAAAAGACAAACTTCAATTAATACCTTAAAGAAGTATATCTATATCTAATAGATCTCTGCACGTGCTCTAATACAAAAAAGTAAATTTTGTAAATCCCTCACAGGTCAAGGAGTGTCTTGCAAGTGCACTTTTACAGTCACCTTTCTGAATAGTGTACAAGTGCTGGTAAATATGCTTGGAAAAGGCATTTTTAGTTTTCTCTATATAGAAAGCTGAATGTGCCTCACAGGAAGCCATGTATACATCTCTAGATGCTTTGCAATTACAAACATTTGTAACATCAGAAGAGGAACAACTGGGGCAATGGAGGTTCAACTTACAGGAAATGAACAGCCCACAGATACTAGCAGAATACTGGTCACCACTAACTATTTCTTAAAGGGTTTAACTTTATTCCCTCTATGAGGGCAAGGTGGATGGCACACTTCTAGATTTAAAGGCTTTTACCAGAAAATTAAATTTACAATTGCTATTTCATGACAGTTCTATTCCAACTCGCAAAACATTGAAAAGAAAGAGCACTATGAATACTCCTTTACACCCTGTGGTACATCTATTTGAGAAGAAATGTAAAAAAAGAGATATGTGGTACTATCATGGGTAGAGTGCAAACATTTTACAACCTCTCTGCAGACAAAAGAGAACTACTGCATGAGTTTATGAACAAAGAAATTAGATGCATGAAACCTGATTGGGCGGGGGAGGGTTAGTGATCATGTCCACTCAGACTATGTTGGCTGTTTACTTGGACATCTACAAAATGATGACTTATAATCACTAGTATTTATTAATGAAATTAACATCACATATCATCGTATCAAGGTGGTACTTGATGAGTTGTTGCTTTTCAAAAAGATTTTACAGGGCATGTATCATTACTTAAGAGTAGACTTTCCAGTGATTCCAAAAATTTCTGGAATCCCCAAGATTCACTTAGACCTCTACAACCGCCCCCCGCCCCCATCCTATTGTTACAGCAAAAGGTTCAGTTACCAATCCCTTATCCAAATATGTAGAAAACAAGTTAAAACATTTACTTAAGGGCATTCCCCATAGTCTTAAACATTCATGGGACTTGCTGGAGAAATTGAGAAAAGTGATCTTAACCCAGGAAAGTATGATGGTTACCTGTGATGTGCAGAACTTGTTTACGGTTATCCCCCATGAGGTGGGGTTATAATGGTTCAATGTGATTATCAGTAAATATGGACAGATTTCCGACTCAGAAAAATCTATTGGTGACTTTATGGACCTTATTCTTAGTTGTAATTTTTTGTTGTTTGAGGGGGAATTTTGCAAGCAAATCACAGGTGTTGCCATGAGGGTAGCCTGTGCCCCCTTATTTGCCAACACTGTGATGTCGGGTGGGAATTGAACTTTTTATTTCTTCAGTCACTGTATAAGTACTGTACAGCATGTTATTGATTTTTGGACGATCTTTTGATTATTTGGGAAGGGACATTGGACCAATTTGTGGTATTTTATGAGTCCATGCAAACAAGTACTGATTTTCTGTCTTTTACTTACCACCATGATTATCAAAAAATTGCATATTTAGATATCGAGTTGTGCAAGGGAATAGGCAACAAGTTTTCTACCTCAGTATACAGAAAACCGACCTATTTGCAATTCTTTTCTGTTTTACACTAGCTGTCATCCCATGCACCAAAAAAGAGGTATTGTTAAGAGTCAACTTATTCGGGTGTCAGGATTGACCTCTGAGGATAATATTTGTTTGTCGGAGTTCAACAAAGTTACAAGGATGTTTGCTGAGAGAGGTTACCCCATTGACCTCCTGCAGCAAGTAAGTCAGGAGGTTTGGCTTGGAAGACAAACTAAATTTGCACCAATTATTTTGCATGAACTTGAGGGTATTAAGTGAGTGTAAAGGCACCACTCCCCTCATCCTATAGACTAACATGGTCATACAGTACACTCTTGATGTTAAACAAATAGAGAAAATTATTAGAAGAAATTGGTGTATTTTTGAATGTGACAAGGCTACTAAGGCATTGTTTGACAAACGTATTAGTTTCACTTATAGAAACAAATCTAATATGAAAATGTTACTTGAAAAGTCTGGTAGTAAGACCAAAGGAGTTCCAGTTACTAGAAGGTGTGGGTCATGTCACTTTTGTCCTTATATTAATACCAATTATACTGGTTTCTTAAGGGGAATTTTGGGACAACTGATGTTACCAATGTTTGTACTTGCAGGACATCTAGAGTTGTAGACATGGCGTTCTGTGAGGCATGTTCAGTCTTCTATATAGGCAAAACTAAAATGCCTTTTCCAAATGTATTTACCAGCACTTGTACAGTATTCAGAAAGGTGATTGCAAAAGTGCACTTGCAAGACCCTCCTTGACCTATGAGGGATCTACAAAATTTACCTTTTTTATATTAGAACAAGTGCAGAGATCTATTTATTGTGGTGACTGGGAAAGCAGGTCTCTGCACAGAAAAATGTGTTGGCAACTGAAATTTGATGCTTCAAACTTTCCAGGACTTAATGACAGTGTTTCTGTTATTAGTGAGTTAAGAAGGAGAACGTCTGTTGTTTAAGCTTTAGATATGCTTCTTTAAGATATTAATTGAAGTCTGTCTTTTATTGGTTGATGCTGGTGGGGGTGGGGGAGGTTCACTTTCTATTTTAACTTGCTTTTTAGTTTGGTTCTCCACAGTTCTGAAGAAGTCTGGATAAGATGAAAGTGCTTAACTGTGGAGTTAATGCTGTTTACATTAAAGAGTACTTTGGTTATGGCTGTCTAAATGGTGATTTTTTGTTTTTTATTCTTCAGAAGAGATGTTAAAATTGAGGCCCCATCTACCTGAGTTGGTGGTAGCTCAGGTGGATGTAAAAGATCCCTGGCACCTATCAAAAAGAATATGAGAAATTTCCTGATACTCTGGCCAAATTTGCCCTAGTAGTATAAATACTCCCCTGGAAAGAGGCTACTAGCTTAATTGGACTAACCTGGTCAAGAAAAGGATAAATAAAAACAATAAAATAAATAAAAACTCATTGTCAGTTAATTATTTTGGTTCACATTTGCAGCTTATTCAGATGTTTAAATACAGCAGGATGCTAAGTGTTTTCTTTCCTGAAGGCGATTATGCAGCATTTCTTGACATTTACTTTGAGCTCTTTATCTAAACCTCATGAATTGACTTCAGTTTCTTTTTAAAAGGAATGTCTATCCAAAGGGAGAATTGACAACACACTCATCTTTCAGTCATCAGCAATGTTGTTAAACGGAGATCTCTGTTATCACTTTGGAGGTCTGAAAAGTAGAAGACAACCTGTTGGGGAGCCCAATAAAGATCTCTGCAGGACATCACTAGTTACCTTCTCTCTGTCTGAGGATGAGTCAATCACTTAGACATTGTGCATTCTATCCTTAGGCCAATAGACTCTCAATCTTAACTTGTAGGGATTTCCTTCTAAGGCCATCACCTTATAAACAGTTCCATCAAGTGGTATGGTATCAAATGGTTTGCCCAGAACAACATAGGGCAGTATGGATGGTATGACTACTGTCTACTTCCAGAGTAACATTTTCAAAATAGCTGATAAGATTTAGCAGACAGGACCTGCAATTTATAAAACCAAATTGCAGTGGTCCAAGCTTAGTCAGATTTTTTGATGTCATGATTTATGAGGTCCGTTATATAAATGTCAAATAAAAATTATCTAAAAAATGATTTATGAGATCATTGATAATATGCTCTATGGCTTTACAGATTGTGTCGCTATGAAGTATTGTCATTTATATAAATGTAACATGACCTATGTCATACATGATAATTTAATAAAGATGTTTCTTGTTTAAAAAAAAGACTCATAAAATTGATGAGTGTATAGATCCTGAGGTCTGTGATGGGTCTGCTATAATGGAGGGACATTATTTTGGCAGTGTGCCAAGATTCAGGGGGATATCTGTATCAAGACATAGGTTAAACAGTTTGAGGAAGGAGTCCATATTTAACACTGTTTATTAGATAACCTGGTATGTTATATGAGCTCATGGAGGATGTATTCTTGGTCCTTGAAAGTACTTTAAAAATTGTTCCTTGGTGATACTGGAGAGGAAGTGACTCAGGAATGGTTTGCGAGGTGCTGAAATTTGTTGCAAACCTGCTAGCCAGCATGTTTGCAACATCTATTGTGTTTCAAAGGAAGGGTCTATTATGAAAACATTGGGAATAATATTGAGATTTATTTCTTTTTTTTAATGTAACTGAAGAAGCACTTGTAGTTATCCCTTGTTTCAATTGCTAATCATAATTTGTGTATTACAGTACTGGTCTTTAAGGGTGACTTCAGTTTCTTAGTGAGTTTTTTTTTTATGAACATGGAGTTTATTGCATCATCTCTGTTCACAAAACATAATAAATGCAATGCATACCTCATGTGTGGTGCACTCACATTACAAAAAAGTAACATAACGTCTATCCTTCCCATTCCTTAAACATTTTGTCCATAGACTTATATTGTTTTAAAATCATTTATGCATTACAATTTTGTCTATAGAGCATAAGAGCAGACTTATGGTTGCATCCTGACCACTTTTAGGTGTCTACTGCCCATTTCTGTGTAATCTCTCCTGCCAGTACTCTCCACTTTTCCAAATTGTTTGAGTATATCTACTCTTTCAGAGGTGAATCCTGTTATAATATCTATGTATGTATGTATGATCTGAGTAGATAACTAATTCCACCTTTCTCTGTTTAATCATGCAAATATATTATTTTGTTACAAGCATCTTGTCCAATCTTGACCATCTTCTTCATTTTGAACCAATGTAGGTATAGCTTACCTCTTCCTTTCTTCCCCGTTCTGTCCAGATTTCTCTAAGACCAAAACATTTTATGGAATAACTTTCCTTTCCTTTCCATTCACTTTACCTCCCTCTCCTCCCCTCCTGTTTTCTACTCCCCTTTCATGAAATATAATTTTACAATCCCCTTGCAATAAAGCCCTTCTCAAAACTACAATAGCTTCAAAAGTAATGACTTTACAAAACCATTTCTTGACTTTGGTGGAATATAAAGTTAAACTAATGTTAATGTAAGTACTATATATGTTACTTTCCATCCTGCTGGGCATCCTTTTTCTTCTTCTTCCAAAGTTCCTTCTTCCTCAGTGGCTAAGGAGCCATCAACTAAAATTATCACCCCCCTCTCCTCCTAGTACCCTGGTCAGTGTGCCTGAACTAATAGCTTATAACCTCTCTGGGCTAATTTAGTATGTTCTACATATATATTGGTGTGTCTGTTGTAACATTGTTACTAGTACACCTTCATTCCTTAAAATGTTTAATATTCTTTCCCTTTTCACTCAATTTGTCATCCCATATACATTCCATGAGATTCATTTTAATGACTCCTGTACATACTTTGCTCACATGATCTTCAATCCCCATCTTTAGAGGTACACTACAGTTTTTTTTTTCCATGTGACAATGATGGCAGTTTTACCCTGTATATCATTTTGCTTATCTTTGGAGCATGTACAGTTAATTAAAATATATCCTGAACTATACCACAATCAAGAAAAACAGGAAAATACACAAACTCTTAACTACTCAAACTATATATGATATTAAATCTTTCTAAGTAGATGCCATTTGCCTGACATCAGCTGAAAAAGTGAATGTCTCAGCCCCCCCCCCATGGTCATGCATCCTGAAATATTCAGTCTTCACTGCTCTTGTCTACATAAGATGGGGAGCCACCTTCTTTATTTGTGCCAAGCTTAAACGCCCTTGTGTCTGGAAGCCCTGACACTTTTCTTTTAATTAGAACAAGCACAATCAGTTGATAGTTTATCAGTAAGGTCTGGTATTGTCTTGTTTTAATTAGTTCTTGCAGTACATACTGCAGTACATACTGCACTGTTATAATACATACACACACACACACACACACACACACACATATATATATATATATATATATATATATATATATATATATATATATATATATATATATAGTGGTACAATAGGTTCCACAGTTCAATTCTCAGCTGGGGTGCCTTCTGTTTGGAGTCTGCATGTCCTCCCTCTGCTCATGTGGGTTTCCTTCAGGTGCTCCAGTTACCTTTCACATTCCAAAGACATGCATTAAGTGGCTTTGACACTCTAAATTGGCCATAGGTATGACTGTGTGGTGTGGAAGAACAACAGTGGCAAGGCTAGGCACCCAGTGGTATAAACCATGATGATTGTCAATGGTGACGTAATACCCCGACTCCATGTACAAAAAATGGGAAAAAGGGGTTGTGGATAGATGGATTGAAGGATATGTGTGTGTATATATATATATATATATATATATATATATATATATATAGAGAGAGAGAGAGAGGGGGGGGATTTCATCAGCTGACAGCAAAAGTACAAATATATTCTGGACTTGTAGAGTATTACTCATCCTGAACAGATATAATATACTCACCCCTCACACAACCTAAATAAAATGCATATTAGCAGATTGTCGCTCACTGAATTCTCATGCAAACTTCTATATAGGTAGCAATATCTCATTCATCTTCAGGATATTATAATAGATGCTATTATCATTAAATTGCATATTGGTGCTCAGGTATATCTTGCACAAAATTGCAATTCAATTCTTAATGAAATATCCACAGCTCATTACTGAAATTGCCATTGTTTTGGATTTTTCACCTTGAACAGATGTCATATATCCACACGTTACTAGATCTGTTTATAATACAGCTTGGTACTTGACACATTTTTGTGGACCATAGAGCCTTCTTGGTCATTCCTAGGAATACACAGTTATCTTTCAGAAACAGTATATACAATTTTTTCAAGAGTGATGGGAAGAAGCATGAGAGTGCTAAATGAACTGAGGCCATGGCTACAATCCAACAAGCACTGACATGATCTGCAGTGTTGAGTCATAAGCTGAAGGCTGGGATAATGCATTTAAATGGTCAGTCTATATTCTCATACTCACCTTTGGGGAAGTTTATATGAATATTCAATTATAAACTGTACTTATTTTGCACTTCTAAGGCAAATATAATAAAGCTACTTTTGAATGTACAATTGCTGTCACATATTTTTTAAAAGCTTGAAAGAAATCATATTAGAAACTTATGAAAACTGCTTTTATTTATGATATGCTGCTGAAACAATATATTTATGATTTGGTGTACTCCAAGTTTGCCTTACTTAGGTGAAATAATATATACATTTTTGTTATTAATCAGATCTCATGAACATTTGTAGGCTTTCAGATGAATAATTTATAGTAGATGTGCTGCAAAATCTAAAAAATAATTACGAAAGCCAAAACATGGATTGTGTCTTCATTTCTTTCATGAAATACCCCCAAAGATTTCAGTACCTTTTTCAGACAGATACTCTTCTAATTATGTTGCTTCTAATATGATACATGTCCTCTGAGCAACTATGATCGGGTGACACTGTTCACTTGCTTTCACCCACAGACTACGTCCCCAAGATCAATCAGTTCTGACTAGGAACATCTCCATGTTTTGATAGTAATACAATGAAAGAAACTCTCTCAACAGCAGTACATTTCATCTTGTTTTACACTCTACACTTGCATGCATGAGCTCTCATGCACTCACACGCATATAAAAACACACACATATCACTTTGCTCAGAACAAGGCTGGTAAATAATTGCTTAACAATAACTAACTGAAAGTCGTTATTAGGTGTTCATATACATAGACTGCCCTGAGGATGCCTCTAATATTTGTATTTTTATTAGCACATTTCCTTTGCCACAATTATATACACTCAGACAAGCACTCGTACATGTATAGAGTAGCATAGTGACAGTTGATCCCTTTAAATGCAATACCTCAGGGATACATATGTAGCTACATGTTAACCAGGGTAGATACAAACAGGCTTATTTAAAGTTTAGTACCTTGCAAGTGAGCAGGTTCATAACTCTAGAAGGAGTAACATTTACCAGAAGGAAGGCAATCCAGAGGGAGTTACTGTGAGCAAAATGAGCGGATACCCTTTAAATGAAACACCACTCTGATATATACCTGTCTGGAAGGAAGTATGAGGGGAATGACTTTCAAGTTATCCCTGCCTGTGAGAAACTGTAAGAAGAGATTTTTGGCTGTACTTGCCTGTGTGGTAGTATAAAAAGCAACCTACTGGATGTCCTGTGAGGTCTCTGTAAATACTGTTCATTTAATTTTGGTCAGCTATTTTACCAGAACCCTCTGCGAAGGGAATATTACCCGTGGTTGTAAAAAAAAAATCTCTGCATACATCTGGATTGTGTAAAGTCTGCAGATTATTAACATTTGCTACTTTATAGCACCTACTGAATACTGTAGACGGGACTTCCCATCTACGTTGACTCCAGTTTCTGACTTATTTTGCTACACGTAAAAGCATTTGCTCAGTCTCTCTCTCTTAATATATACATATATATGTATATGCATTTGGACTTTCTCATATGGTGAACTTTCCCCAGCAGCATCAAGTCTTTGTTCCATTTTCATCATTCACACCAGCATATAGTTAAGGGAGTTACTACTTAAACCAGCAGTTTAACTGTTAATCTTACAGCGTATTGCTATTTGCCACTACAGTGTACACATCTCTTTTCATAAATTCTGATGTCTTTTTGCTCAGCTTCTCTTTAGATCTAATAATCATTACTCTTTATGCAGCTCTTCTCCAAATGGTGCAACTATCCATAGACCTCCTTTTACTTTAAGCTGAATTGAGAAAACTTCTCAGAGTCTTGCATTAGTAATATGCAATTCTATCCTTCCAAACTCTTCAACCATTTCCTCTTTCAATGCAGCTTAAGGTAAAATGAGGTCTATGGAGAGTAACACCTTCTAAAATAGAGTTGCATAAAGTGTAATGATTATTAGACCTAAAGAGAGGGAGCCACTACTTTGATTAGTGCTACCCCTCAGTATGCCCATCCTGGTACATTATCACCTTATATTTATAAGTCACACAAATTGTAAACATACTGTACATCTCGTAAATACTGTCAGTTCTTGACTAACTTCCTCTTTGTTCGTACTGCCATATTGATGTGTGGTTTTATATAACCTTGTTAGGTGTGATCTTGCCATGCATTCATTCTATTTGTTTTTTAGCCTCCATGACTAAAGTCTGTTGCTCATTCCTAATTATAAATTGCCACTTCGACCCAGGTCATGACAGAAAAGAGCTTTTCCACCAGCCCATCTACTCAATCAGCAAATACAAATCAATAAATAAGTGTCTCTGTTGACCTTTGAAAGAAGGACATTAACTAAAGCTTTGGTGACAGAAAATACAGTACATATTCTGCTAGTCTAGAATATGAACAGGCATATAAAGTTGATCTGTTTATACTTCTTGTCTAGAATGTACATATGTGTATTCAAGCTAGAAAACCACATCATTTGCATTTAATGTTTTATCTTATTTTTTATTTATTTATTTATTTGTTTATCTATTTATACTTTCTGGTTCAGGTAAGTCCCTCTAGGCTGGAGGCCTCTTTTCAAGGGAGACAAGAGGCAGTATTTCTAATACAAAGGGGAAATTTGAACAGAGCATCAGGGAACATTCCCTACATTTTGCAGCATGGGGAAAAGATTGAGTGTTACACATTCTGACTTCCTGTTTCCTGACCAGGCATGGAGGCAGCCAGGAGGAACAGGGAGAAATATGGCTGCTGAAAGCCAAGTCAATTTAGAAGTTAAATGTGTTGAAATTATAGAAAAAAAAATAAAAGAATCACTGCCAGAAATGTTTTCAGGTAATGTGGGAGCAGAGCAAATGTTATCTGCTGATGGTGATGAGATTGGGAAGGAGATGGAGTTAAATTCAGTGGTGAAGATGGAGTCAGAAGAAAATTTCCAGAAAACATGTTTAATATGGCAGAAATGGCAGAAAAATGTGTTATTTTAACTCTCCAGTTGAGAAGGTTGTTGGATGAATATCTAAAGGAGTTAATTAATCAGAGTGAGCCAGAAAGTGGAACTGCTGTATGGAACTGCTGAGTGACATTATGGAAAGAATAGAAGAGAGAGAAAAAAAGATAAGGAAAAAGAACCAGAGAAGGTTCCAGAAGATAAGGAAAAAGAACCAAAGAAGGTTCCAGAAAAAAAGTCTTATGTTCAAACGGTGGAAGAAGGAGGATATGAGGTATGGGACAATGGGAATAAAAGCTGAAGAGGTAAGAGCTTTCGTTTTAATTAACAAAGACACAGTTTGTGACTTGTTTTTTGAAACTGGCCAGGCTATGGAAAACTTTCTGGGGGCCTATGAAAAAAAGAAAGTAGACTTTATGTGGTCAGACTCAGAATATGTTGTGCAAGCCTTTTTCAGGAAAACAAAAAAAATAATCTTGATTCAGTTTAGAACTGATGTGGGAGCAAAGGAACTGAGAGAGTATTTGTTGACAATATGTAAAGAAGTGGTGGATACTACTAAAATGTATGATGAAAGAGGATTATAGACTGGGAGTTCGGAATGTGGAATAATTTTAAAAATGGAAAATGACAATGTGATGCACATACCTAGTATTATTAATGTGCACATCAATAGAGGTTTTATAAGGTATAGAGGACAACCAAAGACTTATTTGTGGAAAAAGTGATCATTTAATTAATGAATGTGACAAAAAGATGTTTACTTATGTGGTCAGACAGGTCATAATGCAAAGAAATGTGAAGTGAAATGTAAGAAATGTGATAATACAGGACATTCATAGTTAGAATATGAGTTAGAAGTACAAGAAAATGGAAGAAGAAAATGAAAATTAAATTATACAAAAAAAGAATTAGAAAATAATGCTATACAAGAACACACAGCACAACAGGAAAAAACATATAAATGATATTTAAATTTAAAGGGAAGGACAAAGAAAAAGAAAAAGAAAGAGAGGCAGATGAAATAAGTGAAGAAGAGTTAGAGTGACATATAGTAAAAAACATGTAAAATTCAATAAGAAAGAGAGTTAGGGAAAGAAAAAGAAAATTTTAAAATATAATGATAAGAGAGAATAAGAAAGGAAAATGATAAGATTATTCTAATAACTGTTCTATAAAGCTGTAAATAAAAGCTTTGAATGTGAACAGTATGAAGGATATTAAGAGAAGAATTAGTATTTTATAATAGTTTTCTGCAGTAGATGCTCAAGTAATAGTTGGAAGACATTAGAATGCTAACACAAGAAGAAAGGGTGGAAACAGAAAAACCTTGGAATGGTACTGTTACTTGGAATATAGGCAAAGAAACATGTTCAGGTATATGTATACTATGCCACAAAAATATAAAAAATATTAAATATTACAATGATGATACAATGATCCAAGATGGGGAAAATATGTATACAGACTAATAGCTTTATATGCATATGTGACAAAAAAAGAAAGAGAAAAAATGTTTAAACGTATACCTAATTATGTCTGTGTTAACATGGATATAATAATGACAAGTGACTTTAATTGTAATCAGAGAAATAAAAAGAATAGTTGTGATGTTAAATGGTTGCTGAATGAGGAAAATTAAAAATATGAGAAAATAATTACTAGACTTACAAAACTAATTAAACTAAGACAGAGATTGATTATTTTTTGATATCAGAAGGCCTAAAAATTACACAAAATGGAATTAAATATAATGGGTTTTCTGATCATGTGGTGATTTGGATAAGAATTCATGAAAATAAGGACTATATTAAAATAAGACAAGGCATAAAAAGAGCAAATTAAAAAGAGTTAGATTCAGGAGAAAGAAAAGAAATTACAGAATTATGACAACAACATATCAGTATGAGAGATGTTTACAAAAAAATGGACAATATGGTGGATTCAATAAAAAGAACTACAAAAAAGTATTTTTATAATGTATAGAAAAGGAAAAAAGAAAAAATGGAAAAGAAAATATTAAGTCAAGAAATATTTAAAGACTTGATAGAGAAGAAAAATTGTTTTATGAAAAAGAAAAAGAATCATATAGAAGAAATTAAGATAAGGTTAATAAATTGTTATATAAGCAAAAATATTGCTTACATGGAAAAATAAGTAGTACCATACTTATGTAGGGCCTATATTAGAAGATCGATCTTCTAATAATGAACTGCACAATGTTGAACATCCCAGGGGAAACATGTCCCTCAGTCACAACACAAAAATACATTACTTTACATCTAAATTAAGTGGGGGGCTTCACCTCCCACACCTCCGACATGGAGTGCTGTGCCCCCCCACACACACACCTCCAATTAAATATACCAACTCTGAGGTCACTCAACAGTAGGGAAATAGCAAACTCTGGCAAATGGCCAGGGGAAAGCTTTCCCTGTGTTAAATTGTCCGTTCGCTGTTGTTTGCTTTTGACATTAGAAGATTGATGTTTAGGCGTTTGTTCATCTAAACATTCGGTCTTCTAATATAGACCCCTTATGTAAGCTAAGAAGGAAAGATAATAACAGAATTAAAAAATAAATAAAGGAAACAAGCTAAAAAACAAGGAGAAATATATGAAACAATTAAAGAATATGTATTAGATTTATATAGTAAAAATCAGTCAACACAGAACAATTTTATAATGTTGAAAATTAAATAAGGAAGATAGTGAAGATCTAGATAGAAAAATAAATATAAATGAGTTGAATGAGATCATGAAAGATATTAACATTATGGTGTTTATAGAAGTAATGAATGAGTGGCTAGAAAGAAGAATTAAGTATAAAGATATTTGCACAGGTGTGAAAACATTTATATTAAAGAAAGGCAATAAAGGTGAAATACAAAACTGGGGACCAATTACACTGAATAACACAGACTTCAAAATTTTCACGTGAATAGTAACTAAAAGACTAAAATGTAAAATAGAAAGATTATATGATCAGAATTTGTTTGGGAAAAAAGGAAAGGGGAGTCAAGACCTCCTGTGGATAATAAGGGAAGTAATTGATATTATTAATAAAAAAGTGGAAACAAGAATCATAATAGATGATGTCAGTAAGACATATGATAATATTCAGTATAAACCATTATGCAGTATTTTACAAGCATATAACATAAGTGAAAAAAATATTACAAGAAATTAAATTAATATATGAAAAGAGTTATGTGAAACTGAATATAAATGTATGGATTGGAAAAAAAACTTGAAAATAGTGTGTGGTATAAAACAAGGATGTCCTGCAAGCAGTATGATCTTGGCTCTAATTATGAACACAGTGGTAATGGAAATTAATAACATGTCAAGTATGGGAGGATATAGAATGATGGAGGAGATACAGTTATCAATAATGTATACTTATGCTGATGATATTGTAGTAATAGCAAAAAAGACAATCTGGATGGAAAAAATAATGAAAAATTGAGTGCACACATGAAAAAAATTAGTTTAAGCATAAATAAAGAGAAAAGCAAAGGATATGAGTGGGAAGGAATTATAGGAGGTGTGGAATATAACAAAAAGAGTTCAAATATTTTAGGAATGGTATTTGAAAGGACAGAATACAGATATGAACAATGGGGTAAAGTTATTAAAGGAATCAAAGACATGATTACATTCTAGAAGACATATAGGTTTTCATACAAAAAGAAAGCACATTTAATAAACACAATAATAATAAGTAAAATAGCATATATTGTAAATGTTTATATGATGCCAATGAAATATGAAAAGGAAATTATGCAGACTTTTTGTTCATTTATTTGGACGGTCAAGACTGAACCCAGTTAAGAGGGGATTTTTGTATATGAAAAATGAGCAAGGGGGATTGGGTCTGATAAATTCAATTGTGCATGCAGTCTAAGTGTGTATAAAGTGCTAAAAGGAATAATGAAAAATAATAATGATTTGACAGAAACAATAATGTATTGTAAATATAGAGAAATTTGGGAAGCAACAAAAATGAAAAAAAGAAGTGAAAGTGTTAATGAAGAAATAAAATAAAATAATTTTACAGTAAAATCCTATTGTGGAAATTAAAAAAGAATGCAATAGAAAAGAACAGAAAAAGAATGGTATGTTAACATTATGATATCCTTTTATTTGGTGGCTGCATGGAAAGAGTTAGAAAAAGATAAGAAGAAAGCAATAATGATGAGATACAAACATTATAAAAGAATTAAAGACTGTAATGATTTTTTGTAGAGGTTGCCCATAGGAAAATTACCAGTGGGAGCAAATATGCCATACAGGAGAAAATAGGATAGAATATGCAATACATGTAAAGAACTGGAAACTACAACACATATTTTTTAAATGTGAGATAATTCAAAAACTGTGGAAAGAAGTATGTAAACATGATGTGATTAAAAGTAATTTAAAATTTTGAATTTATAAAAATGGACATGATAGAGTATGGGTTTTATGGGATAAGATCCCAGAATGTTAAGAAAGTGGACAGAATCATATTCCATGGTACATGGATTATATGGAATGAAAGACTTAACGAAATCAAATACAATGAAATGGTCAGCAACAAAAATACTGGAAAAATATGGTTTTGGTTGTGGGTAAAAGAGAGGGATACTTAAAATGGAAATACCAATGTATTGAATGATGTTAAACTATGTAAATACTGTAAATATGTAAAAATCTGAATTGTATATATGTATACAAATTAAAAAAAAAACTACTCTTGGTGGTAGTGGAAGAGTTTGTGTGTGACAAAACTCACTTCCTGTTTCTGGTCCAGACATGGAGGTGGCCCAGAGAAACAGGGAGGAAACATGGAGGTTGTAAGCCAAAGTGAAATGATGATGATGATAATATGGAAATAATGAAGAAATGGTAAAATCACTACTAGAAATATTCTCAAATCATTTGGGAGCAGAGAAAATGTTATTTTCACATGGAGAGGATGTCATGAAGGAAACAGAAGTGAATGCAGAGCTGGAAATGGATTCAGGCCAACATTTTCAGAAAAATCTGCTTGAATTGTCAGAAACTGTAGAAAAATGAATAATGTCAACCCTCCAGTTGGGAGGGTTGTATAATGTTTATCTGGAGGAGAGGATAAACCAGAGTGAGCCAAAAAGTGTAGCTGAAGCACCCTGGAGTGAGATTATAGAAAGTATAATCTCTTCTATAATCCAGAGAAGGCTCTAGAGAAAAAGTCTTATGTTAAAACAGTACAGTGGGAGAAGTAGCCAAAGAGGAGACGAGAATAAAAGAAACAAAAAAAATTGTTGTTCAGGTGAGCATTAAAAATGAAGAAGCTTTAGACAGATGTGAGGTATTGGACAATGTTATAGTACCATTGGGTTTAAAGTGAAAGAGGTAAGAGCTTTCATTTTATTTAACAAAGAAACATTTTGTGACTTGATATTTGAAACTGGGTAGGCTATGGAAAATTCTGGGGTGATTTATGAAAAAAAAAAAAAAAAAAGAAAACAGACTTTCCATGGTCAGAATATGTTGTGCAACCCTTTTTAGGCAAACAAAAATGTTTTTTATTCAATTTAGAACTGAAGTGGAAGCAGAAGAACTGAAAGCATATTTGTTGACAATGTGTAAAGAAGTGATGGACACTATTAAAATATATGATGAAAGAGGACTATGGACTGGGAGATGGGAATGTGGAGTAATTTTAAAAATGGCAATGTGATACATATACCTAGTATT
Source organism: Protopterus annectens (assembly GCF_019279795.1). NCBI lineage: Eukaryota > Metazoa > Chordata > Ceratodontiformes > Protopteridae > Protopterus > Protopterus annectens. Next base: position 1,423,052,563 of record NC_056733.1, on the reverse strand, counting down.
ATTAATGTTCATGGTAATGGAGGGTTTGCTAAGTATAGAGGACAACCTAAAACATGCTATTTTTGTGGAAAAGATGATCCTTTAATTAATTAATGTGATAAAAAAGACATTATTTATATGGTCAGGCAGATCATAATGCAAAGAAATGTGAATAAAAATGTAAAAATGTGGTAATGCGGGACATTCATGCTTAGAGTATGAGATAGTAACACAAAAAAATTTAAATAAAAAAAACTTTAAAAGAAGAGGAAGAGATAGAAAAGGATACTGTACAGAAAGATACACCACAACTGAAAAATGTAGAAGTTGCTTTTGAAATAAAAAAAAGAAAAAGAACAGATGAGACAAGTAAAGAAGAAACAGAGTGGCATATAGTAAAAGGCAAGAAAAATTCAACAGGAAAGAGAATGGGGGAGACACAAAGAAAGTTTAAAAATATAATGATAAGACAAAATAAGAAATGGAAGGGATAAAAATGTATTTTAGATTACTGTTCTACAAAGCTGAAAAATGTTAGCTTTAAATGTGAACAGTATGAAAAATATTAACGGGAGAATTAATATTATATATATGGGTGCACTGCTGTAGATGCTCACATAATAGTGTTAGAACATATTAGATTGTTAACAGAAGAACAAAGGGTTCAAATAGAAAGGCTTTGGAATGGTACTGTTATTTGGAATATAGGTAAAGAAACATGTTCAGATATATGTATATTATGTAAAGAAAATATAAAGATATCAGATATAACAATAGTCGAAATAAGGAGAATACTGTAGTCAATTTGAGATGAGAAAACAGGGTTTTAGCCTTATATGCATATGTGACAAAAAGAGAGAACATTTTTAAAAATATACTGAATTTTGTGTGCGTGAATATGGATATAATAATGTCATGTGACTTTAATTGTAACCTAAGAAACAAAAAAGACTGTGGTGTTAAAATGGTTACATAAATTATGACAAGTGTGTAATTAAAAATATGGGAAAATAAACATTGGACTTATAAAATAAATGAAATTAAGACAGTAATTGATTGTTTTTTAATATCAGAAAGTTTAAAAATTACTCAAAAAAGAATAAAATATACTGGATTTTTGGATCATGTGGCTATTTGGATAAAAATTCATGAAAATGAGGAATATATTGAAATAGGGAAATGAATTAAAATAATTAGTGAAAAAGACAAATAAAGGAGAGAGAAAATAGAGCTTATAGAATTATGGAAACATATTAGTATGAAACATTTTTATGAAAATTGGACTATTTGGTTGATACAATTTAAAAAGAAATAAAAAAAGTCCAACAAAACATAAATAAATTTCAAACATTACAATAAGTGGGGGGCTTTGCCTCGATACCCCCGATGTGGGGGCCCCCCATACCCCCCTACTTAAATATACCAACACCGAGATCACACTACAGTGCTGGAAACAGCAAAGTACCAAAGTGGCCAAGCAAATTCTTTCCCAGGAAAATAATTCACTTAACAGCCGCTTTGATATTTTGTGTTTTCAGCCTTTTAAGTTCGACCAAGATGCATTCGAAAGAATGCATTTTCGGTCTTCTAATATAGACCCTAAAATAAATCAAGAAAAAAATAACAAGTTGTTATATAAGCAAAATGTTGCTTACTAGAAAAAAGAGGTAGTTGCACCATATTTATGTAAAATGATGAAAGAGAAAAGAATAATAAGAGAATTAAAAAAATAAAGAAGGGGAAAAAGTAAGAAGCAAGAAGAAATGCATGGAATAATTAAGAGCTATGTACTAGATTTATATAGCAACAGAGAAGTGTGTTTAGAACAAATTTATAATGCTGAGAAGTTTAATAAAGAAGATAATGAATATTTTGAGAAAAATAAATATAAATAAATTGAATGAGATTATGAAAGACATTAACATAAATTCAGCCACAGGATTAGATGGGATTGAATATAATATGTATAAAGAAATGGAAGACTGGCAAAAAAGTATTTATACAAGTTATGAGTGAATCGATAGAAACAGGGATTAAGCACAAGGAAATGTGTACAGGGTGGTAAAATTCATGTTTAAGAAAGGAAATAAAGAGGAGATAAAAAAATGGAGACCTATAATGTTAAATAATGCAGATTATAAATGTTTTATGAGAATAATAGCTACAAGACTACCATTTAAAATGGAAATGTATATGATCAAAATTTGTTTGGAAGAAAGGGAAAAGGAAGTAAGGAGTTGTGGTTAATAAGAAAAGCAATTGATGACCTTTTTAATAAAAAGTAAAAGTAAAGGTTATGATAGGTGATGCAAGTAAGGCATATGATAATATCCATCATGAAGCTTTATGGAAAGTTTTGCAGCCATATAACATGAGTGACAAAATATTACAAATTATTAAATCAATATATGAGAAAATTTATGTGAAATTAAACATAAATGGTTGGATTGGGGAAGATGTGAATCTAGAGTGTGGAATAAAACAAGGATGTTTAGCCAATAGTGTGGTATTTTCATTAGTCATAAATATAGTTATGGAAATAAATTAAATGACAAGTAATGGAGGGCACAAAATGATGAAGGCGGTACAAATACTTATAGTGCATATTTATCCTGAGTGTAAAAATTGCTAAAAATAATTTATGGATGGAAGAATTAAATTAAAAATTAAGTATAATATTAAAAAATGTTGATGTGAGTATAAATAAAGAGAAAAGTAAAGGATTTGGTTATGAAGGTATAATAGGAGGTGTAGAATATAATGAAAAGTGTATAGATATATTCGGCATAGTATTTGGTAGAAGTAAGTATGTTCATAGGTTCATAGGTTCATGGGTTCATAGGTTCATACTAGGCTATCTGCCCTAGGGCATTTATAAGCCTAGCCAGAATGTGTTTGGCTTTCGCCACCTATTTTAAATTTATTTTGCTATGCCCTTTTTCGAGGTTAGTATACTGTGCCTCTGTCTAACAGTGACACAGAAGTGATACCCGGGGTAAACCTATGATCTCCCATCCACTCATCAAGATTCCTCTTGAAGAGAGTCAATGAGGGACTCTGCCTAACCTGGATTGGGATTTTATTCCAGAGTGAAGGGAGCCTCTGGGTTATGAATCTGTCCCTCCAGCATGTCCTATTTATTTCAGTACTGAGGTTCAAGTCTCTCGAGTGCGTAGCTCGATGGGATTTGGATTTTCTGAGGTGCAACATGTCCATTAATTCTGGGTTGGACATGGCTTTATACATCAGGCAGAGATCGCCTCTGAACAGGTGGTATGCCACTGAGTAGAGCTGGAGTTTCTTTAACCGGGCAGCATATGGCATCTGTTTGAGCCCTTTGATCCTCTTGGTGAGGTACTTTTGGGGTCTTTCCAGTTGCTGCAGGTGTCTGGTAAGGTACATCCCAAAAGGGGCATTGTACTCAATTATGGGCCTGATGAGGGATGAGTAAAGAGGCACGATGACCTCCCCTGATCTAGATGTGAATCCCTTCATGATTAGGTGGGCTATATAAAATGTTTTTCTAACCACTTTGGCCACGTGGTTGTCAAATGAGAGATTGCTATCAACTTGGGTCCCCAGGTCCCTAATTACTTCTTCTGTACATAATGGATTATCACCTATGTGGTAATTTGTGGGCACTTTGTTTTTGCCAAAGGGGATGACTATACACTTTTTGGCATTTAGCTTGAGGCCATAGCTCTGGCACCAGTTGTCTGTTTCTATGAGGCCCTTTTGGAGGATGCTTGTGTCGGCTGGAGAGTCGATTATGGCACCCAGTTTGCAGTCATCTGCGAACTTGGTCAGCCACAGTCCTTCTGTGTTGGCCTGTACCTCCGAGAAATATATACCGAACAAGAGAGGTCCCAGGACTTAGCCTTGTGGGACACCACTTGTACCTGGTTTGGAGTCTGACATGGCTCCAGCAATTCTAACCATGTGGGTTCTGTCCTTGAGCCAGTTTGCAATCCATCTAGTGACATAGGGGTTTATATTTAAGCTGGTGAGCTTATCTATAATGCCCGAGTGGGGTATTGTATCGAAGGCTTTTGCGAGGTCCAGGTAGGCTGTGTGGACCACCTTCCCCTTGTCAATCGCCTTGGTGACTGTTTCAAAGAAATCAACCAGGTTTAAGAGGCAGGATCTGCCCTTAACAAAGCTGAACTGGGTAGGATCTAGTGTCTGTAGGTCCCCAATATCTTTATTTATGAGGTCCATGATGATCCTTTCCATAGCTTTGCAGACCAAGCTTGTCAGGCTTATGGGGCGATAGTTTCTAGGATCCATTGAGGCACCACCTTTATGGAGAGGGACCACTGTTGCTGTACGCCACTCTTTGGGCACATATCCTGTAGTAAGGCTGAGATTGAACGTAGTTTTATGTTTGTGTTTAGCTCTTCTTGGAGTTCATGTAGGACGCAGCCTGAGACACCGTCTGGTCCCATTGATGCTGTGTTTTTTGCTTTGGAGAGGGCAGCTCTTACCTGAGCATCTGAGATGTCAGGTGGGCAGCACTCGGCTGGGATAGATATTTGCCCTTTTGGTGGGGGGGGGGGTTTGCACTGAACCTGTCAGCTAGGATGTTGGCAATGTCTGTGGGTTCAGTGTATTTACATTATTAACATAATTGCCAGCAATGTAAACAAGATTTGGTTAAAGATTATTTGAAATTTGAAATGTTAAATATGGACATGATAGAATATGGTTATTATAAAGTAACATCTCAAAAGAAGGCAAAGAAAATGGACATAGTTAAATGTTATGTAACATGGACAATATGGAACGAGAGACTTAATGAGATCAAATACAATGGAAAATGGACAGTAACAAAAATATTGGAGAAAATATGGTTTTGGTTGTGGGTGAAAAGGTAGGAGGAATACGTAAAAAGGAGTTGATAATGTATTAAGGTTGTTTTTTTATGTTAATAATGTAAATATGTAAATAATATGAATTATATGAATGATTACAAATAAAAAAACATACTCTTTTAGATAGATGCCATGGAATCTTTTACATCCACCAGAGCTGCCACCAACTCAAGCATATGGGATCTTGGTTTAACATCTCATCCGAGGACGACACCCTAAGGCGTATGGAGCCCCCTAATGCAGCACTGTAGTGACAGCAATCCAATCATGTGGAGAGGGAATAGAACCCACAGACTTCCAATCTTCTGGCACCAAAGGCAAGTGTGCTACCTGTTGCATAGCTGACACTATCAAAGTTTTGTACATTTTGTTTGGATCTGGTTTGTATGGAATATTCTGCATTAACAGAAATTTGGCACTGCATATTATGCAGTTGTTGCAGTATAATTAGGAAATATTTGTTCAACTCTCTCGCAGAAAATATAGTTTCCCCAGTGAAAATATCCTTTGCTGTGTTACTCTCTGACCCCATAATCATGTCATGCATTTCCTTGCAATTTTGTCCTAGTTACACATAGGAAATGTATTGATTCCAGACTAAAAGCAACTTGATTTGTTGCTATATTGACCCATAATCATATCGGATAATTCCCATTATTGTACAATTGTTGTGATATAATCTGAAACTTCTGACCTAATCGCATACAACAAATATATTGTTTCCTTCTTGAAAGCAAGCTTTGATATATTGCTGTCTGGCCCATTCACTTATCAGGCACCTTCCACTGATCTGTTTTTCAATATATAAAGAACTTTTGTTTCACTCACAAATGCAAATCATGCATGTAACCCTATCAGTTGTTCTGGTTGCAGATTGTATTTAAACATAATCAAATGTTGCTATGGACAGCATATGTTGCTAACCATGTCCACAGCTTTAGTCATCTATTTTCCTGTCAGTGTTTATTTGAAGAACACAAGAGAATAGAAAACCTTCCCAGCTGCAGAGGAGAAAATCAACATTTGTTGTGCTGTGTTTCACCTCTAGCTGTTCTAAGCCTTGATTTATTAGTTAAAAAATAATTTGATTATTGCAGCAGGCATTACTTACTGCCAGCTGTACCCATAGGTTGACTGTGTGGTGTCATGTTACAGTGTTATTTTGGTAAAAGACTGTAAAGAAAGAAATTGTGACAGCTACAAAGAGCTCTTCTTGCCATTCTAAAGACACCAAATTACCAAAAAGGAAGTGCCTGTTGAATGTGTAAGAACCATAACTGTGATCCTTGAATGTGCAGCTCAAAATATGGAGAGAGGTACCTCGGGACATTCCCCTTTATCCAAGAGACAGTGATCTTGATAATAGTATAAAAGTGGTAGGGATGTTGAAGGGCACAGCCCTCAATATCGGTGGGTGCAGGGGTAAAGCCTCACTGTGAAAATTCTTACACTGCGTAACTGTGGGTTTCATATTTAAGCGTTTTTTTCAGTTTCAATCTCTGTTTGTTTCTTGATGTTTAGGACTTGAACTATGGGGTCTCACACTTCTGTTTTAGAGACATCAACATGCAGTGACATCATTTGTAACCAAGCAGCTGATGTCATTGCTTATTTCACAGTATAATAAGCCATGGACTGTTTAAGTATGACCTGCTACTGTGCAGCAGGACAAAAAATGTATTTCATAGGTTAAGTACTAGTCTAGCTGCCCTTGCCATTGCCTCCTGTTTGACATCTACTTTTCTGAAGTAAAAGCAAATACCAAAGGGCTCTGGATGACTAAGTTTGCAGATGACTGCACAGTAGAAGCAGTCATTAAATCACCAAATGACTTAGCCATCCTGCAGGAAGGTTTATCTCAAATAAACAACTGGTACCAAAAATTAGGGAATGGAACTAAAGGCCAAAAATACATTATTGTATCCTTTAAGAAGTCATCTACCATAGGGAACTACTGCATTGACAACATGAATATGCTCCTAAGATTTGACCCAGTTTTTTGGGATATGGGAACTTATGTGGACAGTGATCTAACATTTGACCAACATGTGTCTATTGTTGTAAGGAAGTCCTTCTATACTGCACAGCTTATAAACAAAGGGATTGTGTCTAGATCTAGGTATGTCCTTGTCCCCCTCTACTCAGCCTCATTAAGCCAGTCATTGAATATAATGTCCCTTTGGCATGAATCTGTCCAGACACATGCAACAAATGAAATGCATTCCAAAGGTACTTTACCAAAAGGATACAAGGCCTAAACAACATGTCCTACATGGACAGACTCAGGGCCCTGTCACTATACCCAGCAACCTGCAGACTGCTAAGAGGTGACCTGTGTCTGGCATATAAAGCATTCTCCGACCTATTACTGATGGATTTACTGTACATCAGCAAGTCAAATGGGATAAGAAATACTCAGTCTCGGGATCTAAACCTCTTCCAAAGCATCAACAGAACAGTTTGAAGGGACAGCAATATTTCACACAGGATACTGCTGCTGTGAAGCAGACTACCCATCCACATAAAACAAAGTTCATACCTGGCCATATTCAAGCGTAACTTGAATCTATGGATGGGTAACAGAAAATTTATCCCAAGACTGCCTCTGTACTACTAATGGACAGAGGCAGCTCATAAATGCTTTATCCTATGCATGAGTCCTCTCAAATTATCTATGGTATTATCCCAATTATTCTCATTAGGGGTAATATATAATTATCGACCATGGGATGAGAAGGGGCACTCTATAACCAAATGGAAAAGGTTATTTCGAGCTCAAAAAGAGAAACTGCCTAGGCTTAAAATGACCGATAGTTCATAGGTAAGTACTAGGCTATCTGCTTTTTTCAGTCAATTATGTTTCAATATAACACAAGAGAAGTAGTTCAAGAATGAGGAAGTATTTTTCTTTTAGTTAAAAATTTCAAGGGTCTTTTAAAAGAAAACCACCAAGAGACTAAGTTATTATGGTACTCAGTACACTATCAATGCTATAGTCTGCTGACATAAGAGGATGTAAAGGGTGTAGAGATTTGTTCTAGAGTATTGATAGTTAATATGATACAATCTGCTGAAACCAACTGAGAAGAGCAAAAACTGTGTTAAAAACAAGTATAGACAAGTGAGCAAGGATGCTGGCAGAGAAGTAAGATGTTATATTTTGGACTGAAAGTCAAACATCTTTAATGGATCAAAGTTCTTAAAATGTGATGTATACTGATTGAAAGTAGAAACAAGTCCAGTTTTAGCAATATGCTCTGCAAAGAAGAGCTGTATCACATCCAAACCTTACTCTGTGAAACACATATGCCATTTACTGGCATATTTTATTACTCTAAGAAAAGCAATGCAACATATGAATAATATTTCCATGTGGTGGCCACCATACACACACACTTTTCTAAAAAAAAAAAAAAACACCATGCACATCTGCAATAATAATATAATAATATCTGCTTTATAAAAACTTAGTTTTTCGAACACTTTTAACTTCATATGTTTTACAGTTGCAAATGTATAACAAGGCAGTAGTTTGTCATCTAAAGTCTTCAGCTGTCTTTCAGAATGCTGTGGCCTGTAACTGGAATTCTTACAACTTTGAAAGTAAACTGTAATTAGAAAAAATACAGCAAGTGTTGAAACTGCTGTATTGACATTATACTTCTCAAATTCCAAAGCAATGAGGGGACAAAGGCCCAAGAAATAGGGGCAGATTTTAAATATTGCTCTTATAAACCTAGAAGTTAGCTAGAATAGACAGGTTTTGCATTTGGGTTTGTTTTCTGAAGGGTAAGAAATCCAAAACCCAAATGTATATCATTATTTATTGTCTTCAATCCTCAGTCATTTGCCAGAAAACCACAAATTTTATGAGGAACTGACAAAAAATGTTAGGCAAAATCTGGACATTCTTTGAAATTACGGACAGTTGAGAAGTTTGATTAAAATGTTTTTACAGGTACACTTCACCTGTCTGCATCCCCCAACTAGAAAGGTTTTGCCCCTCCTCCCTCTTGCTTCTTAAACTAACTTCAAACCCACTGTGCCTTCTATGTACATACATGTTCCCTTGTCTGAGGATCACAGTTCAGTCCTCATAATGTCAACAGGTACCCTAAACTGTCAGTGTAATTGTTCTAAATAGGAAGGTCTGGTTAAACTGCTAGGCCTTCCATGCAACCAGAGCACGCGTGTCATTTCCTGTGGAAAGGATTTAAAACTAATAGATTATTTCAGGTGAGTAGAGCATGCCTTTCCCACATAAAACATCTAGAAGAGTTGGAAATGAGTAAATCTGAAAATTTCTAAGAATGCAAGTCACCTCTCAGCAGATGCAGATGCATGTTTCTTTACTGCAACTTCCACAGATATGTCAGGTGCATCTTGTTACAAACATGCAGGCACCTCTGATCTGTTCAGCAAATTCCAGGTCTCTTTTTCAGATCACAGACTGATACAGTCTCTTTGAAATAAATAAATTATTATTTCCTCAATAGTATACCTTAAATAAAAATAATAATGGTGACCACTGTATAAGACATAATATACTTTAAGCATCTCTCGGTTACTTATTAGGACCATAATTGTGGTTCTGTACATAGACTTAATTGTCTTTTATAGACATTTCATCAGTAGTATGCTTCTGTAACCATTTATTTACTTCACATCTTTGCTTTTTTGTCTAGTGGAACTGAATCTGTAGAACAGAGTGTGTGTATTTAACTTTAAGAAGCATTTCCAGATGTAAGCACGTGCATATAAATAGTGAGCACATGGAGGCAGCAGAGCCATTTTGAGAGAACAGCCAGATTGTTAACATGTATGAGTGTGGTAGTCAGTCTGTTTATAAGTTTATTTAAGTTTAAGTTACAAAGCCTCATTCCTGATGTATTTGTATGTAATAAAGCCAGTTGAACTGAACCCACAACGGGTTGTCTGTTTTATCCTGACCAGACGAGCGACATGGTGTCAGAACCGGGATTGACAGTGCAACTTCTTCAAGCCATGACGTGCAGAGTTGAAGGTGAAGGTGTATTGAGCAGATTGGGTGATAACAGTGCCCAAATGATCAAAAAGGGCAGAAATTAACTAAAGTTAACCAAAACTTGCACAAAAGATTTATTTTGCAAAGAAAATGAAACGGAGTATTCATAAGGCACAAAACGCATTATTAATCAGATGAGCAGCACAAAATGCATTATTAATTAAATGAAATGTTCAAAACTACGATATTTATTAAAACTAGTAAAGATATACATATGGGGCTCAGAATTAACTCTGGTTTGCATAACAAGCATGTTTAAAGTAAAATTACCACAATAAAAGTATAATGAACATGATAAGAGATTAAATGGGCATAAAGAGTACAATAAAAGGGCAAAATAAGCTTAAAGAGCAAGGTGGCTGCATGTTTTTTAGTAGGATACCGTGTTTTGGGCATAAACTTCTATTTCACATTGGCTAAAGCCATTCAAAGCATAACTAGAGTTATTCAAAGTATCTCAGAGTATGTAAAGTGTATGCAGAGTGTGTGCTTCATTACAGTGCAATTAATTCAAAGAGTTTGCTGTATGCAAAGTATAGGGTTATTGCAAAATGAAGTCAAAGTACAGCCATTTTGAAAATGCTTCTTGTGCTGTGTGCATTTATTCGCAGAGTGCCACCATTTCAGTGTTTCTTACACTGTATAGTGTTATTTCGCAAAGTGCAGCCATTTTGAAAGGTTCTTGTGCTGTGTGCAGTTTATTTTCAAAGTGCATTCAATTCGAAGTGTTTCTTAATCTGAGCTTCTTCTGCTGTATACAGTTTATTCGCAAAGTACAGTCATTTCAAAATATTTCTTACATTGATAAGGGTGGTTTCGCAAAGTACAGTAATTTTAAAGTATTTTTGTGGTACAGAGACTTATTTGGCAAAGTGCAGTTGTTTCAAAGCGTCTGTTGTACTATTGGGCATAATTATTTATTTATTTATAATTTATTTTACATTTGTTTACCAGAGAGTTCTGACTGGATAAAGCTGTCTGTTTTCAGCAGAGACCCAGGGAGAAAAGCTCTAGAAGCAATTGCTAAAATACTATGCATAAGATATTTACATGAGCATTGTGGCTTACACATACAGTTATAAAATATAGCAGATAATAACATATAACTGCATAAAATATTTACATAAGCATAGTGGTTTAGACATGCAATTAAAAGTATAGCAGGTAGTAACATATAACTGTTGTTCATACAGTATGTTTAATGGAGATAATCATGAAGATGTAATGAAGTTAAGAGAAGAAAGGAAAAACTAAAAATACTAGCCAGTTTGTCAAAGAAGGAGAACATAGACAAGTTCATATGAGGTTCATTGACATTTTAAGTGAAAGCTTTTCAACTATGTCTAGGGGAGAGTTAGTGGGCATAGATGGGGCAGTGCGGAGTAGGCGACAGTGAGTTGGTAAGCAAAGTGTGATAATAAATATAGTGCATCTGTGGGAGTTTTAAAGAGGAGGATTGATAGTGGGTAAGGGTTAGATAATGTCAGCCAGGTGCTAGGCATTTACAAGTAACATGTGATAATATATAGTGCATCTGTGGGAGTTTTAAAGAGGAGGTTGGATAGTGGGTAGGGGAAAGGAGTTAGAATATGTCAGCCAAGTGCTAGGCAGTTACAAGTAACGTGTGATAATATATAGTGCATCTGTGAGAGTTTTAAAGAGGTTGGATAGTGGGTAGGGGAAAGGAGTTAGAATATGTCAGTCAGGTACTAGGCAGTTGCATGTCCAGGAATTGTTTAGGTGGGAAATAAGCTGTTTTTTGAAGAAGGTTTTGTTAGGTTGCACCCTGATTTGTAGTGGTAGGGAATTATAAGTTCTAGCATAAAATTCTGGCATATATTTATGTGTGTATGTTCATATATAATTCCAAGCACCTTCACTACTGTGAGTTGGTATGGCAGAGGCATTTCAGAGATCTAGTCCACTTGTGTTTGATCAGAATATTGCAGAGAATTGAGGGGGGTGCAGCCGGTACATCGCTCCAGGGCCTATGAAGCTCAAGGGGGTACAATGAAGCCCAAGAAACATCACAAAAGTCCCCCTGCAACCCCATGTGGGGGGCTGTTCCCCCCAAACCCCCCCTACTTTAATATTCCAACTCCGAGATCGCACTACAGTGGGGTAAGGGAAATCTCCCGTTTACCGCTATATGCAGTAGCGCTAAATGGGAGAAATCCTGTACCCTACCTGCAATGCCAACACTCAGATGGCACACACACACACACACACACAAAACATGCAGGGCACCTTGCTGCCCTGCATACACACCCAACATTCCACAATCTCACTTACCTGGCACTTCCACTTTAAACCTTCGATGTTCTGAACATCGATGTTCTGGTCTCGATGATCAGAACTTCGATGTTCTGAACATTCAATTATTTAAAATGAACCCATATATTTTTATAGCCAGCAGAAGTGATTGAAACTCATTTGATCACTTCTGACAGCATTTGTATGAAATCAAGGTACAGTGATGATTAGGAAATTTGCCTTTTCCCTGCTGTTCTGCGATCTCGGAGTTGGCATATATAATTATCAGGGGGGATGCAGGGAGAATCCCCCCCCCAAATAAAACATGAGTTTGTTATTTTCAGTTTCTATTCTTTTGGATCTCTGTTTTGCCAATTATTGTATTTGTATTATTTCGAAGTACAACCATTTATGTAAATATATGTGTATGTGTGTATATATATATATATATATATATATATATATATATATATATATATATATATAGCTAGATATATTAGCATTGTAGTGTAACATTGTATGCTATAGTATTTGTAACTAATTATCTATTAATCTGGAGTTTTATTCCATGGATCTCCACCGTATTTGGGTGCTAATGAGCTCAGTAGGCTATTCTGGTTATCAAATAAAAATAAATAATAAAAAATTAGCAACATCATCCTATTTACAGCTCTTGGGCTGCAGAAGCATTTTATTGGCTAGCTTAGGTGTTACTGGCTGTGAAAAATTAATAAAGAAGGGTTTGCTCAGCTGAGTAACTATCAAAACTGTGCATACCATCTATATACTATAATGGCTTATGCTTACTACATGTTTGTAGTTTTTAATTATTTTTGTTTCTGCATGCTTCACTAAGACATCATTTATTGTATAAACCCCTTAAATGTACAACTTACAGTGAAATATGATTGCAAGCAGTTGTCCCATGCAGGCATTTTTGTGAAACTGTTTTCCAGTATACATTAGTATTTTGCCATATTTGACTGCCTGTTTATATCTCCTTGTTTATTATTTTGTTCTTCTTCAATTTGTGGGGATTTACTATCTGGTAATTGTTTCTAATATACAGAATAAATATAAAGATAACATGGTAACTGTAATAAATTATATAAAATTAGACTACAGCAGCTGTGAAAATTCAGTGCTCAGTTAGCACATAATGAAGATAAACTGGTGAGTTGGGCTAGAGATGTGATATTGCTTTAGTGCACATTGGCTAGACATTGTATAAGGAAAATTAATCAATAACAGATTTATCTTCACAAATGTAGTGCGGTATATAAGGTGATGAGTGTCAGACAAGCAGTGTTTCAAGACTTGGGGACAAAGCAGTTATTTGTTTGTTAGATAACAGAAACGTACATGTATAATTTCTTATCTGCTTTGTTTTCTGTTGACTGCAGGGCTGAGAGTCCAGGGAGGTTGCCTGGCATTTTATTTTTGGGCAATGCTAGTTTTGATTTTTAAATTGTTAGTTTTATAGTTTAGTAGTGCAGTGCAGATGTAGGTTTTTATTTTTTCTTTAGTTAATGCTTTGTATCTGATGTTAAACAGTAGGCGTTATATGGGTTAGGCCTGGGAGATTTAAGTAGAACCATACTATTTTTGTTATATGCACAATGTGTTTACTAAAATTAAAATGGCAAGTTATAAGCTGCAAGTAGCATTATTATGTGTTATTTGTCATCTCACAGCAAGAGGTTCCCCTGTTCAGTTCTTCTCTGGGATGCCTTCTATGCAGAGTCTGTATGTCCTTCCTGTGTTCACAAGGGTTTTCCTCCAGGTGCTCAGATTTCCTCCCACAATCCAAAGACATACAATAGATGGACTGGACACTCTAAATTACCCATAGGTGTGTGTGTGTGTGTGTGTGTGTGTGTGTGTGTGTGTGTGTGTGTGTGTGTGTGTGTGTGTGTGTGTGTGGTATGGAAGAACAACCACAGCAGGGCTACCCAACTGGTGGTGTGAATCTTGGCCCATTGTTGAAGTGACACCCCAACCCCATGTGCAAGAAAGGAAAAAAGCGAGTTTGGATGGATGGATTTAGATGGCTTCATTGTTTATCTCACTGTAAGAACAAGCTTTATACTTACATTAATTATGCTATATTGTGATTTATTACATCCTGTCATGTTTGTGTAACTTTTCTTTGTTTTTTATGTTCTGAAAATGAAATGGAGACAAAAGATTATTAGTAAAGGGGAAGATAGTCAGTCTCTTAAAATGGAGTATGCAGAAGGTACATTAAAGACATGATAATGTAGGGAACAAATGGATTTTTTAATAGTCAAGCTGTTAAAAAAATCCGTAGTGCCCCAAAAACTTCTTAAAATGACAGAAATTCTTAAAAAACAGTTAAAGGGGTAATGCTGAAGTTTTGTCTCACATCCTCACTGTATGGAAAATTATTTAGGGATCATGTGGATACATTTTTTTAAATTTATTTCAAAAGTCAGAAACAGCCCCAATGAGAAATGAACTATAGGTCTCAAAACAAATACTGCCCTCCCATTGCGAAGGTATATCACAGAGATACATAGAACTGTTAATACATGGACAGCAACAGTGACAGGGCAGCATGTGAATTCTTCAACCTGAACTGCTTTTCTCATGCCTTATATTGGACCTAGGGTAGTTTTAATATCAGTAAATGTATTTGTCCTGGGTTATTGATGAGGACAACAAGTATTCTAGTATGGGGTTGGAGTTCAATAATTATGTAGATAGTATTAAATGTAGTAACACAGTTATTTATACTTTTGTATATGCTGGAGCAAAATTTATAACATTAGACACAGAAATACATATTAATTTTTATATAAAGTCATATATTCATATTCTGATAAATGTTTTATCTTATTCAGGTTTACATAGAAGCAAAACCTTATCTTGACACTCAAAAGGTGTATTACAGAAAAACAAATCCTGGATGAGATAGATGCAATGCATTGTAGGGAGCGCGTGCGCGCACACACACACACACACACACACACACACACACACACACACACACACACACACACACACACACAGCACATTCACATGTATGGGCAGTCCAGACAATTGCAAATTAACCTTCTTTTGAAATAAATTAAGGGGGGGCCTGTACCCGAACAAGAGTGGTCCCAGGACAGAACCCTGTGGGACACCACTTGTGACCGGTTTTGAGTCTGACATGGCTCCAGCAACTCTCACTCTGTGGGTTCTGTCTTTGAGCCAGTTTGCGACCCATCTTGTGACATAGGGGTTTATATTTAAGCTGGATAGCTTATCTACGATTCCCGAGTGGGGTATTGTGTCAAATGCCTTTGCAAGGTCCAGATAGGCTGTGTAGACTACCTTCCCTTTATCTATGGCTTTGGTGACTGTTTCGAAGAAGTCAACCAGGTTCAAAAGGCAGGATCTGCCCTTGACAAAGCCGAACTGGGTAGGATCTAGTGTCTGTAGGTCCCCAATGTCTTTGTTTATGAGCTCCATGATGATCCTCTCCATAGCCTTGCAGACTAAGCTAGTCAGGCTTATGGAGCGATAGTTTCCAGGGTCCGTAGAAGCTCCACCTTTGTGGAGTGGGACCACTGTTGCTGTATGCCATTCTGTGGGCACATATCCTGTAGTGAGGCTGAGATTGTATAGCTGTTTTATTTGAGGGATTAGTTCCTCTTGGAGTTCATGTAGGACGCAACCTGGGATGCCATCTGGTCCCATGGTAGCAGTGTTTTTTGCTTTGAAGAGGGCAGCCTTCACCTGAGCATCTGAGATGTTTGGGAGGCAGCCCTCTGCCGGGATAGATACTTGCTCTTTTGGGGGGTGGGGTGGAGACATTTGCACTGAACCTGTCTGCCAGGATATTGGCGATGTCTGTGGGTTCAGTGTATTTTTTGTTGTTTAGAATCAACTCAGAACAAGTCTGGGAGTTGCATCCCAGGTTTCTAACATAACTGAAAAAAGCCTTATGATTGTCTTTGGTGTCCTGTGCAATTTTTCTCTTGAAGCTGACCTTGGAGGATTTTATGAGGGATCGTAATTTTTTGCTAGTACTGATCAGAGATGTCTTCCCTATTAGGGATTTTGCTCTATCATGTAGTAGCTTCCTCCTTCTGTTGTACAGTTTATTTATGGCAGGGTCCACCAGACTGGACGCCTGCCTTTGGATGATTGGGTCTTGGTTTTGTTTGGGATAGCATGATCCATGCATTCCTGGAGATGTCCGTAGAATGTGTTTATATAGGATTCTGCAGTTTGGGCCGTAGTTTCCACTGGCCCTGGGGCCTTGAAGGATTCCACTTCGGTTTTGAGATGTGAGAAGTTTTTCACTGTGGTTTTCTGGGCTGGGGGTGGGGTCGGGATGTGGACATCCAGTGAAATTAATTTATGGTCTGATCTTACCAATGAGGGATATACTTCTGGTGTGGAGCATAGAGTCCCCATGTTGGTAATGATCAGGTCTAGTATGTTGTCCCCTCTTGTGGCAGTGGTGACTAGTTGTTCCATAGCATTTGAGTTTATAATTTCCAGGAACCTTTGGGCTAAGGTGCTGGGGCTTGAGTAGTGCTCCCAGTCAATGTTTGGGTAGTTGAAGTCACCCAATATAATGGTGTTCGGAGAAATCTTCATGTTCTCCAATGTTTTCAGAAAAGCCGAGTGGGATTCCTGACTTTGAGAGGGTGGTCTGTAGGATGCTATAAACTGAAAAGCAGTCTTGCCCACTGTTAGTTGCACATGGATGGTCTCCGATACTTCATGCAATGCCACTAACCTGGAGGTGTGGATATCCTTGACAAATATGGAAACTCCCCCTCCTTTTGTGGTTCGTTCCGGGTTTTGGGGCCGAAAAGCATGATATGAGGTATAGCCTGGTAGTGCTGGGGTGCTCTCTGGAGCCTTGAACCAGGTTTCTGTCACTGCACAGATATCGATGTTCTCCATGCTGAGGAGAGCTTCAAGTGCATGCATCTTGAGGTTAAGACTTCTGGCATTTAGCAGCATTACCCTTAGTTTCTTGTTCCTTGTGCTGTCTATGGGGGTGGGTTTGACTTTTGAGCCTTGCCTAAAAAAGGCACTATGGGGTGGCAAGAGCCTTTGCCAATATCCGAAAGCCCAGTGGTGACAGGTGCAAGCCGTCCCTAGCGAAGCAACGGGGCTTGTCGAGCATGTCATCCCAGGCTGACAGACACTGGATCCCCTTTGAATGACACCAAAATTTTAGCCAATTGTAAAAATCGATCATTTTGTCTTTGTACTGTGGCATCATTCTAGGTGAGGGTAAGATGCTGCTCAAGGTCAGGGTCATACCAGCCTGGGCTACATGATCAGAGAGCTCCTCTATGTCTCTTTTCATGTAGTCCAGGGAGGTACGTCTCAGGTCATTCACACCAGCATGTACAATGACTGAGTCATATTTGTATTTGCTTTGGAGTGACCTGAGTGCTTGCGTTATGTGGCGGATCCTAGCACCTGACAGGCAGCTCACCATGACCTTCTTTATTCAGCCTGGTGAGCGGGACGTCAGTGTGTCTGACAATAGAGTCACCTATAACAAGAGTATCAGGTGTGTTATTCAGCCTTAAGGGCTGTGGCTGCTTGGCACACTGACTTTGTGGGTTATGTGTTGTGTGTGTTTTGTTTTGAGGTAGCGTTTGCTTGGATGTCTGCTTTGGAGGTCTCTGTTGCTTAGGTAGATTTTTATTTAGAGCCTCCAGTATGTTTTGTGTATTTATGTGTTTGGTTCGCTGATGTGGTGGGACTATGTGATACTGGAATTGTGTTGTGTGAGGTTACCTTCTCCTCCTGACTGGTTACACCAGTTTTGAGATGAGAGAGCTCAGCCTCCAGTTTGGCTAAATAGTTGCATCTCTCACATATATTTGAACCTGTTTGGAGGAGGAGAGGGTTGTCCGTGTACATGAGACAGTTGTAACATTGCCTCAAAATTCCCAGATTCACCAGCTGGACTGGAGAGGAAACCATTGACTGACCTTTGGACATGCTAGAGTAATATAGGGAAACTGAATTTAAGACGGACCAATAGAGGACAGGGTAATTGTAGAGAGTATAAGAGTAAGTAGTGCTTATGGTTTAATAGTGCTAACTTGTAGGATTACTTAATTGGACCAGTGAAGGGCCTTAGAATGAGAATATGGTGTTTAAATTGAGAGATAGAGCAGTTCTAAGGGAAAAAGTGAAGAGCAGACTTTGTGGAGCCAGGAATACTTTAAACCCAATTAGGCGGCGCTGCCCGCTGTTGCGCTATGCACAAAAACACGCAAAACCACGCAAAAGAGGGTTTTAAGAGAGGAAGATGAAGGAGTTTTGGAATTGACCCAAAATGGCCAATAAAACTACAGTTTCAAGTCAGTAACAACTCCCACAGGGGCAGGCAGGCTGCTCAATGTTTTTCACTGCCACTGATCAACAGAGACTTCCCTTTAGCCCAAGCAAAAAATGGCCTCACAGAAACTTACAAACAGTTCAAGAACAGCAAGCCTGTAACTGAACTTTTTTAAATCTCAGAAAAGTGGGAAAAAAGCAAGATTTTTTTTTTTTCAGAGATAGCAGAGGTTCACAAGTATCAACAAGTTATAACAGTGCAGTAAATGACCCCACACAAGAGTGCTAGGCCAAAGAAAGATAAAATGCAAGTTTTGAGAAAAACACAATTTTAAAAATAAGTGCAAACAGGAAATTCCTTAAACAGCTCTAGGTTGTGCTCTAAATACAGTTACTAATGCAGAAATCTAGTTTAACAAGCCAGAAAATGCTCAAAATAGGCGGCTATGCAGAAAAACTTAGCAAATAGAGGAAAAATATTTAAAATCTCAAAAGTGGCTCCTTTCTTCTCTTAGCGTTTTCTCCTCTTGGTGGGTGCTTCACCAACAGCCAACAAGCCTGAAAAGATGCCAAAATCACGAGGCAACCAGGTTTTAAGAGAGGAAGATGAAGGAGTTTTGGAATTGACCCAAAATGGCCAATAAAACTACAGTTTCAAGTCAGTAACCACTCCCACAGGGGCAGGCAGGCTGCTCAATGTTTTTCACTGCCACTGATCAACAGAGAGACTTCCCTTTAACCCAATCAAAAAATGGCCTCACAGAAACTTACAAACAGTTCAAGAACAGCAAGCCTGTAACTGAACTTTTTTAAATCTCAGAAAAGTGGGAAAAAAGCAAGATTTTTTTTTTGTTTTGTTTTTTCAGAGATAGCAGAGGTTCACAAGTATCAACAAGTTATAACAGTGCAGTAAATGACCCCACACAAGAGTGCTAGGCCAAAGACAGATAAAATGCAAGTTTTGAGAAAAAAACGATTTTAAAAATAAGTGCAAACAGGAAATTGTTTCTAATATACAGAATAAATATAAAGATAACATGGTAACTGCAATAAATTATATAAAATTAGACTACAGCAGCTGTGAAAATTCAGTGCTCAGTTAGCACATAATGAAGATAAACTGGTGAGTTGGGCTAGAGATGTGATATTGCTTTAGTGCACATTGGCTAGACATTGTATAAGGAAAATTAATCAATAACAGATTTATCTTCACAAATGTAGTGCGGTATATAAGGTGATGAGTGTCAGACAAGCAGTGTTTCAAGACTTGCGGACAAAGCAGTTATTTGTTTGTTAGATAACAGAAACGTACATGTATAATTTCTTATCTTCTTTGTTTTCTGTTGACTGCAGGGCTGAGAGTTCAGGGAGGTTGCCTGGCATTTTATTTTTGGGCAATGCTAGTTTTGATTTTTAAATTGTTAGTTTTATAGTTTAGTAGTGCAGTGCAGATGTAGGTTTTTATTTTTTCTTTAGTTAATGCTTTGTATCTGATGTTAAACAGTAGGCGTTATATGGGTTAGGCCTGGGAGATTTAAGTAGAACCATACTATTTTTATTATATGCACAATGTGTTTACTAAAATTAAAATGGCAAGTTATAAGCTGCAAGTAGCATTATTATGTGTTATTTGTCATCTCACAGCAAGAGGTTCCCTTGTTCAGTTCTTTTCTGGGGTGCCTTCTATGCAGAGTCTGTATGTCCTTCCTGTGTTCACAAGGGTTTTCCTCCAGGTGCTCAGATTTCCTCCCACAATCCAAAGACATACAACAGATGGACTGGACACTCTAAATTACCCATAGGTAGGTGTGTGTGTGTGTGTGTGTGTGTGTGTGTGTGTGTGTGTGTGTGTGTGTGTGTGTGTGTGTGTGTGTGTGAGGTATGGAAGAACAACCACAGCAGGGCTACCCAACTGGTGGTGTGAACCTTGGCCCATTGTTGAAGTGACACCCCAACCCCATGTGCAAGAAAGGAAAAAAGCGAGTTTGGATGGATGGATTTAGATGGCTTCATTGTTTATATCACTGTAAGAACAAGCTTTATACTTACATTAATTATGCTATATTGTGATTTATTACATCCTGTCATGTTTGTGTAACTTTTCTTTGTTTTTTATGTTCTGAAAATGAAATGGAGACAAAAGATTATTAGTAAAGGGGAAGATAGTCAGTCTCTTAAAATGGAGTATGCAGAAGGTACATTAAAGACATGATAATGTAGGGAACAAATGGATTTTTTAATAGTCAAGCTGTTAAAAAAATCCGTAGTGCCCCAAAAGCTTCTTAAAATGACAGAAATTCTTAAAAAACAGTTAAAAGGGTTATGCTGAAGTTTTGTCTCACATCCTCACTGTATGGAAAATTATTTAGGGATGATGTGGGTACATTTTTTTTTAATTTATTTCAAAAGTCAGAAACAGCCCCAATGAGAAATGAACTATAGGTCTCAAAACAAATACTGCCCTCCCATTGCGAAGGCATATCACAGAGATACATAGAACTGTTAATACATGGACAGCAACAGTGACAGGGCAGCATGTGAATTCTTCAACCTGAACTGCTTTTCTCGTGCCTTATATTGGACCTAGGGTAGTTTTAATATCAGTAAATGTATTTGTCCTGGGTTATTGATGAGGACAACAAGTAATCTAGTATGTGTTTGGAGTTTAATAATTATGTAGAAACTATTAAATGTAGTATCACAGCTATTTATACTTTTGCATATGCTGGAGCAAAATTTATAACATTAGATACAGAAATACATATTCATTTTTATATAAAGTCATATACTCGTATTCTGATAAATGTTTTATCTTATTCAGGTTTACATAGAAACAAAACCTTATCTTGACACTCAAAAGGTGTAATACAGAAAAACAAATCCTGGATGAGATAGATGCAGTGCATTGCAGGGCGCGCATGCTCGCGCGCGCACACACACACACACACACACACACACACACACACACACACACACACACACACACACACAGCACATTCACAAGTATGGGCAGTCCAGACAATTACAAATTAACCTTCTTTTTGAAATAAATTAAGTGAGGTTGTGCTTTTATAAATGAAATTCTTTGTTAAACCATTTCAACCATTTTTTTAAATGGGTAGCTTACCTCTCAACCTATTAGAGCAAGAAATCTGGATGAAGCCATAAATAAAATTTGGACAAAGGCCCACAAATAGGGGCAATTTTTAAACATTGCTCTTACAAACATAGAAAGTTGACAGAATAACAGGTTTTGCATTAGCATGAATTTTCTGAAGGGTATGAAGTCTGAAACTCAAATGTCTGTCATTATTTTCTAATTTCAATCCTTAATGATTTGCCACTAATTTGCCAGAAAACTACAATTTTATGAAAATCAGACTAAAAATATGAGGCAAAAATCTGGGCATTCTGCGAAAATCTGTACAGTTAAGAGGTATGATGGGTAGTATTAATAGAAAAGTATTTATATAAATTTTGCAGGCAGGTAAGCCTTGCTTGGTCTTCCCAGGATGATCATTTATTTAACCTTAGTTACTTTACCAGCCTTAATTTGTGAATTACCTTATCCTCACTAAAACTGAGTTGAAGCTGTTTTTAATTATCCAACTGTTTTAAACCAACTGTGTGTATAAAACTTTTCTGTGTGTGCAGTGTTCTTTTTTCTCTTTGTGAAATGTAACTTCTTCATATTGATCCAGTCTAGTCCTTCTCTCACAGTATCTGTAAATTGTGCAGAGTTATTCTTGGGTCCCTTTTTTCTGAAATAATCTACTTTACTGGACTCTTGATTCATTTGGAGCAAATCATGTGTATTTTATGTAATGTGCCCATACCTCTCAACTGTCCAGAATTTCACAGAATGTCCAGATTTTGCCTCATATTTTTGGTCTGATCATCTTAAAATTTGCGGTTTTCTGGTAAATCACTGAGGACAGACATTTGAGATTCAGACTTCATAGTTTTCAGAAATTGCATGCTAATGCATAACCTGCTATTCTAGCATCTTTCTAAGTCTATAAGTGCAATATTTAAAATCTGTAGGTATTTTTGAGGCTTTGTCCACACCATTATTTTTGGCTTTGTCCAAATTTCTTTCCTCACATTTCCTTTAGGGCAAACATGCTAATCTAGTTAGTATCAGTTTGCAAGATATATGGACCAAATCATTTTGGGTACACATCTCTGTGAATACCCTATATCCTTAAAGAGATGGTTCTTCAAAATGGAAATAGTATTGGGGTTTCTTACCTCAGCTTTTGGTAAAGTGTCATAGTAAGTAAAGGTCTTAGCAATGAAGATTTATGAGACAGATATGCTACTGTCTCTGTGGTTGACTTGCAAATGACTAGAACCTTTTAGTCACATTACTCTCATCCACACATATCAATACTCTTGAAGGTATACTACATTCTGTTTTATTATTTTAAAAAAAGAAAGCCTGTATACCCATAGCCTAAAAATATATTCACTTGTATACTTTACACATCTGACTGACAATTAGATTTACACTACAGTAACAAGTAATGATACAATACACACACAATAAACCCAAATGGATAAATTCAGGTTTGCTATTGAATGTACAGTCACAGAATTTGAAAGGCTTTTTCATGAGTCTACCGTATCTGTTTTAGTTGCCATTAAAGGTTGGTGAATAATCACTGTTTATTCTAGTAGAATTAGAAGGTAAAAGATCTGCATAACTTGCAGAATTCATAACAGTTCCTGGGGCAGATTCTGAAGTCTCAGCTTTTCTGTCATCTAAAGACAAATTCTCTGATATCTCAGCATCATGGATATCTCCAGCATTAGACTCTCTTGCACATAGATCTTATTTAGTAATATCTATGAACATCTGCAATTTCTTCTGTACAACTGTGTATGGTGTTGTACGCAGGTGATGACTGACTATGATGACTGACTACACTTGCTTATATATGAGATTATTTCCCAAAACTCTTATCTGGTGTCCCTTGAATAGTTCTTCTCATAAACATGACACATTTTTGACACTGTTATTGTCGTACTGATTTTGATTTATTCATTTATTTATTTATTTATGTATTTATTTATTGACATTTGTTAACTGGGTTAGTCCGGCTGAGCCAGGGGCCCATTTTCAGTGGAGACCCGAGGAGAAAAGCTCCAGAAATAATACAGGTAAGTATGACATTTACAAAATATTAAAGTAGGGTCACAGAAATGTAGTGCAAGTCAAAACGTTCTGCACAGCAGTACAATGCATAGACAAAATAATAGTTAGCAAGTACAATTTCCAAAATTAGAGAACAACAGTATATAGCATAGGCCAAATAATAATTAAAAGAGTTAAAGAATATTACACAAACAAGTACTGTATGAATACAGTTTGCTAGGAGTACAGTATAAATACAGTTTTCTAAGAGTACAGTATGAATACAGTTTGCTAGTACAGTATGAATACGGTTTGCTAGGAGTGCAATATGAATACAGTTTGCTAGAGCAAGTGCAAGGAGGACAAAGAGTTGATAGGGTAAAGCAGATACGATGAGAAGAGAGGAGACTAGTTCAAGTGGGAGGTTGACAAGGGCATGACCAAGTCTTCAGGAGGAAAAGGTTAAGTTCGTTCTTAAACAGCTATTTATGCTGAATGCTTGGTATGTTGAGAGAGAGTGAGTTCCAAGCATGGGCAACAGAGTATTTGTAAAGGCTCTTACCAATGTTTTTGGTTCAGGGTTTAGAAAGTGTTTAACTGTTGTCAAGTAGTGTTTTGGAATAACATTTTATGTGGGTACATCCCTACTCTGTTAAAACGAGCTGGTATCAATGCCATGTTGACTTTTTATATTTACATCTTGACCTTTTTCCACTCTTTACAACTGTGACTGTGTTCCCTAATCCTGCTTGTAGACTCTGATATAGGCTGCATTGATTGTATTTCCCTATGTTCTCCACTGGCTGATCCTGCTCACAGACTCTGATACAGGCTGCTTTTTTGTATTCCCTATGTTCTCCACAGGCTGAACAGCTTTCTATCTATTAGTATGTTTTTGCTCAGCATTCTTGCCCTGACATAACAGTTATACTCACCTATATTATGCTGATCTTCATCACAGAAACATAAATGTCACCTGCCAATCTATTTAAATTTTTGTAAGTGTAAATCAAGCCACTATCCTGAACATATAGCTTCTTAAAAGCCTGTTCATTGAATGAACAGCTTAGTAGTTTGGACCATGTGCTGGTAACTGCATAGTTAAGTCGGCATAATAATTTTAGCATTACTGACACAGTCCTGCAGTCATTATATGCTATCACACATATGCAATATCTGAGTACAGATACCTAAATGTTTTACAACACTGCATTTCTCTTTTTTATAGCTATTTATTGTATTGTGTTTGTTAAACTCTGGCTTTAAAGTGCTACTGTTTTTTACTGCACCAGAACTGCTTTTTGCTATTTATCAGCATAGCACTGCCCACAGCTAGAAATGTGTTGTTATAACTGCTTACAATACTGTATTTGTGAAACTATAACTATAACATGTTACTAGTTCTTACTGTACCTGAATTGTTTTCCCTTTTATCTGCATAGTCTTGTCTATAGCTAGATATACTTATATAGTATACCTGATTTGTTATTGCTGTTCTGAATTAACTGCTGTTCCTTGTTGTGCATTATCACTGTATAGTTATCCTTTGCATTTGTTGTCTCCACTAATCTGTGCACGCTTTATCTCCATACCTCCCTCACAACCTAACTTGCACACACATACTTTCTCTCCTACTCTCAGAGGCCTTCCAGTAGAGATCCATTTATCAGTCTATTTCACACAGTGCTCTCAGGTGCAAACACTTTTTACTTCTCTCACTCACTCACTCACTCACTCACTCACTCACTCACTCACTCACTCACCTTCATATACTCTCTGCCTTCCTCCATACACTTAACCTCTGTTTCCAGCTTTAGGTTATATTTATTTTCTCCCAGTAACTCCTAATCCCCCTTCTCTGTCTATCTCTTTCTGGTCAACAGTAACTGCACTTTTTTCAAGCACACAGACCTACCCTGCCTTGGCCTACCTGTTGTACAGTCTTCTCAGCTGAGCCTTCACACCTACATTAACTAGCTTAAGTATGTCCTATTCTTAGTCTGTCTAACTAGGTATTAATTTTAAACTAGATACTGCTCTCCCATAGCAGGCAACAGTTTGCACATTACCATTCCCCCTTGTTTTTTTGCTACACCCACCTTGCCCCTCACCTTTTGCTATCTCCAGTTAAGATTCCCTCCGTAGCTGCTGGCCTGTTGCTCTCTCCTTCTTTACCTCTGCTGCACTGCACTACTCTAACCTGCCTTCCCTATTCTCTTCTATCTGCCCTTCACCATTTCTCTTTCTCTGCTTCGCCTGCCTCTTTTTCTGTTCTTGTCCTGTCTCTCTTTGCTCACATTTTTGCCATTCTTACTGCTTCTTGAATTTTTTTCTGCTTGATTGTTTTTTTTTTTAGTTTGTGTGTCTACAGTCTCTCTGGGTGTAGCCCCACTCCGTTTCACCCTCACTACACTTGGGCTCACTCTGCTCCCCTACCCTACCCCCATTCCCACCCACCCCCACTTCAATTACATTTATCCTCTCCAGTCCCTCCCCTTCCTTTCCTACACAACCACTCAAACACCACTGCCTGTCTGCTACACTTCCCACGCTTGCACCATCAATCATACACTCACGTCCTCTTTACCTATCATGCTATTCCTTATCACAAACAATGAAATACTTCCAGCTGGCTATAATATTTACTGCTCTGGCAGATCTAAAAAAATGGGGTGGCCTAGCCATCCTCAACTCAGAAAATCATAACCTGTCACCAGTTACCATCTCTATTCCCAACTTCCACCCAGCTGAACTAATTATCCTAAACTGCCATCTAAATTATCACAAGAAAAGTGCCATTGCCTCCATATATATCACCCCAGGCAATAATATCCCAACTCTTGAAAATATCGTCTCCTGGTTTTTCCAAAATATACCTTATGAAACCCTCATACTTGGAGATGTCAACATTGATTGGACTAAATTAACAACTGACCCTCCACAAATGACTATTACCCTACATGGATTCCACCAATAAATATCATCCCCACCTGCTTGTACAAAAGCTCTTCCTCCAAATCTACTATCGACTTGGTCCTCAAAAATTTCCCCATCCTCTACCACAACCTCTGTACCTTACCAGATAACTTAAGTGATCATCTTCCCACCTCTATCCAAAGATACACTACTCAATTACCTAAAGCACACTCCTACAGAGACTGCCATAAACTATCTAACTTTAATGCCAACTTATTTACTTGCATACTATTTATCATCAACTGGTCCTTTCTCAAGCAACTCCCTCTCAATGAAGCACTCCTAAAATTTAACCATATTTTCTTAGAAACTCTCAATTCCCTCGCCCCCCTCCAGAAGAATTAGAATTAAATCTAAATTAAATCTAAAATGGAAGACTACACAGGCTGACTTTATATTATGCCATTGTTATCAAAAATGGCAAGTGATATTGCTACATTTTAGAACAATTCTACGATTTAATAATTTTCCTTTACATTTAATAATACTCCATTTATATAAAATTTATAAAAAAGACAAGATCAATATACAATGGTAGACTGTCTGCATGATTTATAACTGTTTCTAGTCAATCAATGTTTCATAATACACTTTTGTTCAGAACATGTAGAACAGAACTGTGCTTTTTTTTCAAGATTTGCGGTACACAGATGTAGCATGATGTCTCACAGAACATGGTACTTTCTTGGTCTAGCTTGCTTGAAAGCAATGTAATTCTGCTCAAAGAAATCCAGTTTGACACTCATGCTTTTATTATTTTATTCTGTGAAGAATATATGTCACTTGGAAGTTTTGCAACAATTACTTAGAATGTTGCAGCTGCACTGCTTTGCATTTTGAGAATGGTCCTTATTTCTGTGAAATACAATGGATCACAGACCTTGTAGTTGGTGATACCTTTTCTGCCATTGTATTATCAATGTTATATGGTCTGTTTAATTTAGTTT
Organism: Protopterus annectens; assembly: GCF_019279795.1. Taxonomy (NCBI): domain Eukaryota; kingdom Metazoa; phylum Chordata; order Ceratodontiformes; family Protopteridae; genus Protopterus; species Protopterus annectens. The sequence goes on along the minus strand of NC_056733.1, from coordinate 1,423,025,029 downwards.
TTGACAGGTTTTACAGGGATGTTCTGAAACGTGGTCTGGAGCTGCATGAGAGAGGTTAAGCATTTTTGCTGAAGATTTTTGTGATGGTGTATGATACCACACATATCCTCCTTCAGCAACAGTCTTGTGAACACTGACTGGTTTTACTGGATTTTTATCATATTCTGTTCATTTATTATTTATTTATATATTTTACATTTGTTGACCAGGTTTGTCCAATTGAGCTAAGTAGCCCTTTTTCAGCAGAGGGCCGAGAAGTATGGGTCTTAGTGCAGTAATGGATTTGTTTGGTTGCAGTCAGACATCTGAGGTATAAGCAGACAAAATGCCTGCAATTGGTGGATACGTCTGTGTGGGAGCAGCTGCTGTGGAGTATACTATATGTGTCTGACAGTAACAAGATGATGAAATATATTACTTTGGCAATTTGATCATAATCAGACAACTGAGTTGCACACAATCCATAAAATGTCTTTAACTGTTCTGCACATATGTAACTGTGTGTGGAAGGGTAGGAGGGGTTTGCAGTGGGTGGTACTGTATGTTGTTTGACAGTATTAGCTGAAATACATTACTGTGGCTATTATTCATTTATTTAGTCACAGTCATCTATTTCTGGTGTACACAGTCAATAATGTGTCTGTAATGTGTGTGTTTATGTGTTTGAGTGTGTATACACATGTGTTTGAGGGTTGTTGTGGTTTGCACTGAATGAGTTTGGCAGTAACAAGATGAGATACATTACTATGGCCATTTGATCTCACACACACACACACACACACACCTACTGGAGATGTACACATTTGGTAAAATGACTATAATTGGTTGATATATCTGTGCGTATGCTGGGTAGGTTAAGATGGGTGCAGTCTATGTGTCTGACATCAGTGAGCTAAAAAACATTACTGCAGCTAGTAATTATTGGGCTATTCATTCATTTGATTGCAGCTTGATATATGAGATATACATAGCCAGCAAAGTGGCTGTTATTGGTAGACAAAGAGGCAGTGTGATGATAAAACTGACTGACTTCTGCTGTCATTTGATCACAGTTAAATCATCACTGTTCCAGCCCAGCAATAGGGCATACAAATATAAAGGCATGACTATGAGTCAAATATCCAAAACTAGATTATCAGTTCAGGCATTGAAGTTGCCAGGTAGAAGAGGATGGCAGTGAGTGGCCAAAGTCAGCTTACCCATCCTGGAGGGAAGTAGTCTGTCCCACTGCAATGCTACCACCTACTGTGTATAAATATGTATGGCATGCAACAATATGGACCAGGGACATGCTTGTCTCTACTAAGATGCATTTATGCATGGAGCATGGAGAGACACACAGCAATCCAGTTAGCTCTACCCATTCAGTTGTTTCCTGCATCTCCTTCTTTTAAGTCACATGCTGCCACTGCAGTTATGTATTCTACTTCACTATTTGATTATGGATATGCTGGTCTCAAAACAACATTCTGGCAAAGTTCTCATTTTGACTTCCCTTAATAATTCCATTTATGTAGCTTCTCTTGTAGCTGTCTTAATTCCTTGTAGTTTTTCAGGAGATACAGGAATTGTGTCACAAGGCACATCATTTTCAAAATCTCTTCTACCAGTTCTCATTTGTATTTACCAATATGTGCTTTCTGTAACATATCAGGAAGGTGCATCAGTTTACCTGACTTGTACTCTACTTTCACTCTATATTTCTGAAGCATCAACAGCACTGTTTGCAGTCTTGCTATTGGTTTATACAGTGGCTTTTGGAAAATATTTAGCAGTGGCTTATGACCCGTCTCTTCTTTAATATGTCTCCAATGCACATAATCATGGAAATTATGACATTCAAACATTATGGTTAGCATTTCTTTCTCAACCTGTATGTTTTTGAGTTTCTGCATATGTCAGTGTTCTGTGCACATATGTCATTGGCATGTCTCCTTGTAATGCTACTATTTTTAGTTCTTCATTGCATGTACCACTTGACAAATCATAGACAGTGCTGCATCAAAATATTTAAATTTCAGTCTGCTTAGTAACACAAGTCTTAGTTTGCCCTTAAGACAAACTTCAGATCATATAATATTCAAGTAATGATCTCATAGGTACAGTTGTATCTGAAAAGTATGGAATGATCTTGGACAAATATTGTACCATCCCAACAAGTGAATTAATGAGTGAATGTCATTTTGGATTTTGCTTATTTCCAGTAGGGCATACTTTACTTATGGTTGACAATGACCCATGTACTTCAGATCTGACACACCAATTCTGACCCCAAAATGAAGTCGGGAAGACTATGGGTGGTGAAGTCTCTATCTTCATTAAGGGTAGGCACAACTCCAGACTGGTTTGCCAGCATGATGCACTGGAATTACTCCAGGTGCAACTGACAGTTGGCAATACACCCATCCAAGTTATAGCCAGCTATAGCCCCCCCCCCTCCATGATTCAAGACACCCACTCCTCCTACTTGGACCTACTTTACTCCATCAAGGTACCCCCTAACACCCTGAACCTTGATGACTTCAACTACCCCACCATAGACTGGGTGAACTATTCCTGCATTAATGCACTCACCCAATAATTCCTTGACTTCATCATTTCTAACTCACTAGACCAGCTCATCTCATCCCCCACAAGGGCAGATAACATTCTGGACTTGGTTCTCACCAATATGGGTGACTGCTTCACCACTCCATTAGTATCATATATTATTCTACTTCATAAAGGCGGGGATTCTAATGAATACTCAAATTATCACCCCATTGCCATTCTATCTCCCTTATCTAAAATACTCGAGAAATGTATACATTCTCAAGTGATGCATTTCCTAAACTCACATAATCTCCTCTCCCACACACAGCATGGTTTCAGGCAACACCACAGCAAAACAACTGCTCTTCTTTCTTTTACCAGTCTAGTCAACCAACAGAGAAATAATAATAACTTTGTATCTGCAATATTTGTGGACCTCACCAAAGCATTTGACATGGTGTCACATTCCTTACTACTCGACACCCTGGCCTCCCTATCCTTTGCCCCATCCACTATAACATGGTTTAAAAGCTATCTGTCTGAAAGACAACAATCTGTCCAATGCCAAGGTCAAGGTGTACTATCCCCCTTACTCCCAACTACCATAGGCATACTACAAGGCTCAATATTAGGTCCACTTCTTTTCTCCATATATACCAATAATCTCCATACAACCACACAGCATGTTTCACTTATACAATATGCAGACAATTCAATTCTTATTTGTTCAGCACCATCAATCACCATTCTACAACCTCTGTCGAATCATGGCTCACTCAAATCTAACTTATCCTCAACCCTAATAAAACTAAATTGTTACTTTTCACCCCCCAAAAAAATATGCCTACCCCTCTATCCTTCACTATCGCCTCCAAAAATGGCACTATTATCTCTCCCTCTAACCACACAAAACTTCTGGATGTTGAAATTGACAAAAGCCTACTTTTCAACATCCATATTTCACAAACAATCAAAAAGGTCCATAAAAAAATGGGAACACTATATAGACACAGAAAATCCCTCACAAGACAAACTTGGATTACCCTTGCCCAAACTCATCTACTGTCCACTCTAATGTACGCCGCTCCTGCTTCTATCCTTACCCAAGTCAAAAAACTTGACCTTGCCAGACTTGAGTCATGTTATAACAAAATTGCCAAATTTGCAAATAACTCCACCTTCAGAACCCACCACTGCTAGGGTCTAAGGGAACTACAATGGTTAGAACTGCCCCAACTATAAATTGCTACCAGCTAGTCATTGCCTACAATCTTGTAAGATATCCTGAAGAAAACCCCAGCACTAGGCGAACTCCTCACCCACTATAATACAAATCGTCCTCTCCGCTCATCCGACAAATCTCTATTCTGTATCTCAGAGGCTAACAATACTGCAGGAAAAGCTGTGTTCTCTCACACCATAGCTAGAACCTGGAATAACCTCCCTTCTGCTCTGATTTCTGCCTCAGCTCTTACCCATTTTAAGAACTTACTCATTTCCTTCTCATCTTCTTTCATGGATGACATCCATCCTAGCTCTTTTAAGAACTCACTTAAATCACACTTAATGGAAAAATGGCTATGCCCTTGCATCACATAATTCCTTCTGTTCATTCACTCCATAAAACTCGCTGCCTATTTCAACCACTGTATAATTTTTTACAGTCTTATGAAACTCTGCTTATGGAAATTGTTGACTTATCGCATGAATATCTATAGTTAACTATGTTTTATTATATATATATATATATATATATATATATATATATATATATATATATATATATATCTTGTTTTTCTATATTTGCTTATACAGTAATTTTTCATATTGTTTTTCATGTATTTCGTCATATTGTTTTTATGTTGTCTTTCTCATATCTGCTTCTTCAAAATTGTTAATCATATTGTTTAATTTTTGGTACTTACTATGGAGCTTTTCTCCCCAGGCCTCGGCTGAAAATGGACCTGTATCCAGTCGGACTATCCCAGTAAACAAATGTAAAATAACATAAAAAATAAAAATAAATAAAAATGTTCTTCCTTGGTAAGATCAGATCACTGGTCTGTCTCATTTGAAGTTTCTATCCCACCCAACCCCTCCCCCCGATAACCAGGCTAAAAAACTTCTCAAATTACAACCTCCTAAGGGAGGGTATCAGTAGCTTCACACCACCGCCCCATCAGAGGATGTAGACAACTATGCTGAACAGTATGCCAGTGCAGTATACAAGCACCTGTACAACTGCATGGACTCAGCTATACCAAACAGAACTAAAACCTTCTCCTCAAGGAAACACAAACCTGTCTGGTGCACATCCTCTATCAACAGGCTTTAAAACAAAAGGAAGAAACTGCTGTCCATAGGTTCATAGGTTCATAGTTTGGTACTAGGCTATCAGCCCTAGGGCCTATACAAGCCTAGCCATAACAATTCCCTGGCTATTTCTTCCCACACTATTTACTTCTGTGGACCCCTGTCTAGCAGGGCGACTGACGTGATCCCCGGGGTGAATTTTCTTTCTCCCATCCAATCGTCAAGGTTCCTTTGGAAAAATACCAAAGAGGCACTCTGCTTGACATGTATGGGCAATCTATTCCAGAGTCTGGAGAGTCTCTGGGTCAGGAACCTATCCCTCCAGCATGTTTTGTTTATTGTGATGACAAGGTTTAGCTCCCTGGAGCATGTGGCTCTGAGGGATAAATACATATACAAGGATAAAAAGGAACAATTTCCAAATTGGAAAAGCTCTGTCCTCAGTTTCAACAAGCAATTAGGTCTCTAGTGAAAACCTCCAAAGCCAATTATGAATTGAAACTAGCCTCCAAAACAAAGGGAAAACACAAAGCCTTCTTCTGTTACATCAGGAATCTCTGTGGCAAAGCCCAGGTTTGCTCCAAATTAGTACTTAACAGTACCACTTACACTGATCCTGTTGACTTAGCCAACTTGCTAGCAGGTTCAGAGCAACCCCCCCTTCCACCCAAACACCCATTTGACATCCCTAATACTTGTCCCGCACCTCATATTTCTGTAGATCAAGTATTGAAGGCCTTATTCAAGGCAAAGAACACAGCTTCCATGGAACTTCATGGTATCCCAGGCTGTATTCTGCACCACCTCCAGCAAGAGCTTGCTTTGCCATTAAGCACCCTATTCAACCACAGCTTGAGTACAGGCTTCATTCCAGCAGAGTGGAGAACTGCCATTGCCATCTCCTTGCACAGAGGTGGTCCTACTACCTACCCTGGAAACTACCACCCCATTAGCTTGACAAGTCTGATCTGTTAAGCCATGGAGCGTATTATTATGGATCTCATAAAAAAGGACATATGCAATCTCCAAGCACTGATCCCACCAAGTTTGGATTCATCAAGGGCAGATCTAGCCTGTTGAACCTGGTTGACTTCTTTGAGACTGTCACCAAGGCACTGGATGAGGGAAAGTCAGTACATACAGCCTACATTGACTTGGCCAAGGCCTTTAACACAAACATCCACTCAGGCAGCATCAAACAGCTAACACAAAGTGACGTAAATTCCTATCTCATCAGGTGGGTGGCCATCTGGCTCACTGGTAGGACCCACAAGGTCAAAATAGGTGTCTCCACCTCTGACAACAGACCTGTTAATAGTGGTGTTCCCCAGGGATCTATACTGGGACCCCTACTGTTTGGCATCTACTTCTCAGAAGTCCAGGAAAAGACAAAAAGCCTGTGGCTGACCAAGTTTGTGAATGACTGTAAGTTGGATGCTATCATTGACCCCCCAAATAATGTTAACATACTGCAAGGAGGTCTCACAGCAACAAATGACTGGTGCCAAAGCCATGGCCTTAAGTTAAATGCAAAAAATGTATTATCATACCATTCAGCAAAATCACGGCCCCTACTGATTACCATATCAACAGCAACCCCCTAAGAACACAAACTGTGGTGAGGGACATGGGTACTCAGGTTGACAACAATCTCACATTCGACCATCATGTAGTGACAGTGGTCAGAAAAGCCTCTACTTGGTCCATCTCACAAGTAAAGGGAATCCAGAAAAAAGGAGATTATTACCTCTCTGTACTCCTTCCTCATACAATTCAGTATAAAGCCCAGTTTGATATGTACCTCTCCAAATACCTGCACCAACTGGAAAGGCCACAGAAATACTTCACAAAGAGAATCCATGGCCTCCAGCACCTGTGCTATGTGGACAGGCTCAAATCACTATCACTCTACTCAATATCATACAGATTGCACAGAGGTGATCTGTGTCCCGCCTACAAGGCAATATTGGACCCTGCCCTACTAGAGATGCTCCATATCCATAAGCCTAACTCCTCACGCATTACCCACTCAAAAGGCCTAAATCTAATATACAACATAAACAAAACCTGCTGGAGAAACAGGTTTGTCTCTCAGGGGCTGCGCCATCTCTGGAATAGACTTCCCATACATGTCAAACAGAATACCTTGCTGACCCTCTTCAAGCACAGCCTTAATGAGTGGATGGGAAACCACAAATTTGTTCCAGTGGTTCCACCTATGTCCCTCATTGACAGGGGCAACAGATGCTGACTGAGGTTTCTTTTTTGGGGATAAACTCTTGGGTAGGCTTGTTAGGGCCCCAGGGTCATTAGCCTAGTAATGTTGCATTATCGTATGATCCTATGATTATGCAGGCTGGCTGTGTGTTCCTTCACACAATTGCACATTCTCACAGTACTGCGTAACTGTTTCCACCTACATAATTCAAATTCTTTGAATATGACCCATAGACACACATGCTGATTTACTTTAACTGAGATAGGAGAATTACAACTGTCTACTTTTTTGATTTCTAATATAATCTTATTCAATTTCTCAAATCATTTGCTTTCATTTCAATCTAATCTGCTATGATTTTTTTCTATAGTGAAAGCCTTGTCAGATTAATTTTGATAATTTTACCTATGAGAAAGAAAAGCATTTCTAAGAAAACTAACCCAAAAAGTTAATTTCCTTTTACAGTCCTTTGCAGTGCATCCAGTACATTCCTAAAAAGGAAGCCCTTCCTTTCTGGAAGCCTTACCAGATTTGTAGTGCTTATTACATTAAGCTGCATCCTTACAGGTGGCTTCTAAGGGCATGTTATGTAAAAGAATCCAAGGATGCAGAGGAAGCCATCACTGTTTTTTGTAAAGGTTTACAATACTGTAATCAGTTTTCGTGTGGTAGATTTAAAGATTGGGACAGCTGGGAAGGTGTGGTATAGCAGCCTTTCCACTGAGTAATCCTAGGATAACAGTAGAAACACAGCTGTCTGTAACCAAGGATACTGAAGGCTGTATGACGGTTGGTATGACTTACAAGTGACATTTCTTATACTCCTTATTAAAGTTAGATATACGTGTCCGAGACTTGTTTGATATATTGCAAATGGTTATTCTCTATGCTGTTAACTTGAAAATGTTGCCGTCCTGTTCAACTGAAATAGATTTCCAGTATAAAACACAAAAAAGAGATGATTCTTTACACACAGTGATGCAGTATTTCATTACGGGTTTATCAGTTAAGTGATTAATGTTGCATTTATCACTTTGTGCAATATGTATATATAAAAGAGATCAAAACGATTGTGTTGCTGATTTCTCTTGTTTCATTATAAAGAGCTGTGGTAATGTACTTCTAGTAATGTACATGTTGTGCTTGTCAGAAATGAGTATCAAAAAATAGCTTGAAATAATGAAATAATAGTAACTTATAAAAGTTTTATACATTTTCAAACATTATTATTATTATTATTATTTATTTTACATTTGTAGACCGGGATACTCTAACTGGATACATGTCCATTTTCAGCGGAGGCCCGGGGAGAAAAGCTCCACTCATACACACAGAAAAAACTGTTACATTATGCAAGTTAAAGCACTGTTACAGATACAATTCACAGGACAAAGTCACTCATTCTGTCATATATAAATCTGTTTTTTTTATAATCTATCAATTAGGAAGCAATTCTAATTTATTGTTGAGTTTCTACGCTTTCATTAAAAATTATGCACCATTTTTAATAGATGATATTCTATCATGATGTATTAAATATAACAAGCCAGTGACAAAACATGGTTAAAATCATGTACAAGTTGCACTGGTCATAACTACATTCTTATTCCTCACATTGTTTATCCTTTTTAGTTGAATGTACGATTTGAATGTTCACATATGAGTTTTTACCATACAGTGAAGAGATTAATACAGTAGTGGTAAAAAAAGAGAAAAGCAGCCAGTTTATAACAGTGCGTAGAATTTGTAGTGTAGAGAGAGATTGTATGGGCCTACCACAAGTGCCCTAGTCCCCGATGTACCTTGCAGCCAGGGACTCTAGTATCTTGTAGCTCACATGGCCAGCCAGTCTCACTCTCTTGTCTTTTGTTTGGTCACTTGGCTTGGACCCTGTGACGAAATACTGCTTCGCTCTTTGGGTAAAAGATGAATTACCTGTACCCTGATATGGTATATTGCTATGATAAATACTATTTGTGAATAGACCTCTAATTGATTTCTGGAAAAATCCCATTTATGAAAGGTGATAAAGAATTTCAGAAAAGAAGAGCTTGCTATTCTGAGATGCTCCTTGTTGAGGAATTTGCAAAGCAAAATAATGTCTTTCAAGATAACTACTTGAAGTCATAATTAGAAGCTATACAAAAGTAAGTTCTTCAGTTACAAAATTTGTATCCCAAGAAGGAATAGAATTTCTTATTGGAGGTTTGTGTTGAATAATATCCTTCAAATATAAATTAATAAGTTACACTGTGACGACAGGTAGATTGTTTCAGCCCATATGGGAACTGGAAGTCATACTAATATAAACCCAAAATTTGAAATGTACTAAATCCGCATAATAAAGTTGTTTTAAACAAGCTAATACTTCTAATAAAGAGGCAGAAAAAATATTAGTATGTCTAGATGTTTTCCAAATTACAAAATAAGCATTTCTAGTGGAAGGATTTTAACAGCTTCCAGAATCTCAGTAATCTCTCTCTTCCAGAATTTGAAGCATGTCACCCGCACTCAGTGATCCATCATAAATATATGTAGTTACAAAGACTTCTAACTCCTAACAATTTGCAAACATTTTATACCTAAAGCATGAAACAGAAGTCACAAGACTGTGAATGGTTATTTGACTGAAAAGTGTTTTAAGTCGGGGCAACCCACCTAACATTCCCATGTGTGGAAGTCAAAACCTAGCACTAAACATAAAGTACAAAACCTGTTATACTGTAATACTGAAATTTGTAAATTGCGTGTAATGTAGTAAACTGCAACTGATATTGTACTTTGTTTTGCAAATCAGATTCATTTTGTTGCAAAGCATTTAAACTTTGTAATTTTCTATGCTTCTGCAACTGGTTTGTGGCTGAAAAGGGTCCCTCCCTACCCATAGTCAACAAACATAGTAATAAATAAATTAATTTTATAGCACCACACTAACACTGTCAACTGCATGTAAAGATGAACTTTTATAGTATATTCAAAGTGAGAGAACCCAAGAGGAATAAAATAGTAAGGAATCCATTCCACCTAGTAACCATGGCTATTAATTAAAATATGTAACTGACCAACAAAGGTCTTAATGTTCTTTAAAGTCTTTTTAGCATAGAAAATATACACATTGAATAAATGCATCATACACAACTATTTCACCATTGTAAAATGCAAATATGTATGACACAAAAGATCCCAAATCAGTAAAAATTTAACCAGCATAAATAATCGTTACTACTAAGATTGGGTGCCGGGCTGGCAACTTGACACTGTAAAACTCCACTGCCAATCATGAGCAGACAGGTCATCCACTGTGGCAACCCCTAACTGGGAAAAGCCACAAGAAGAAGAAGTATCTTTATTATTTCAGGCTTTGTTCAGATTTCTTGCACTAAGAAGATGAGCGGTATGCATACCTCTCTACTGTCCAGATTTTTGCCTCATATTTTTGGTCTATTCCTCATAAAAATTTGTGTTTTTTCTGGCAATTCACAGAGGATTGAAGTCACTAAATAATGACATATATGAGTTTGATGTTATGTCCTTCAGAAAATGCATGCTATCACAAATCCTGTTATTCTAGCAAGTTAAAATGAGCAATATTTAAAATCTATCCCTATTTCTGGGCCATTGGTATCCCCATTATTTTAGTCTTTGTCCAGATTTCTTGCACTAAGAGGTTGAGAGGTACCTGCATACCTGCATAACTCTCAACCATCCAGATTTTTTACTCATATTTTTAGCCTTTTCCTCATAAAATTTGTGGTTTCCTGGCAATTCACAGAGGATTGACATCATTAAATAATGACATATATATGAGTTTCAGACTTAATATCCTTCAGAAAAAGGTATGCTAACACAAATCATGTTATTCTAGCAACTTTCTACATCTATAAGAGCAATATTTAAAATCTGTCCCTATTTTTGGGCCTTTGTCCCCCCATTATTTTAGGCTTTGTCCAGATTTATTTTGCTAAGAGGTTGAGAGGTATGGTGGTATGGTATGTAATGCCCTAGTTATGGTAGGCAGGTTAGTCAATTAACTTGATCAAGTTTAACCCTGTAATTTGGTTACAGGAGACAAGAGCCTGAATCTTCTACACCAGTTACCAGACTGATGATGGAATTGTGAGTTTGAGTTTCAGTACATTTTCAGGGAATTATGAGTTTGAGTGCATTTTCATGAAACTGTGAGTTTCAAGGGAATAGAAGTTTACTATTGTTCATGCTAAGTCTGTTTTCAATGTGCAACAAACTATTTTGTTTAGCAAATGGCACTCACTCTTTGCACTGTAGAATTTGAAAGCAGTGTTAGTAGCATAATTGTCTTTGGTAGAGAGGGCTGTTGATTCTACTCCCACACTATGCAGATGGAGTGCTGATACGGCAGTGGCCTTGCAATTGCTGATTATCTGGTGCATTTTAAGGGGGAATAGGGGTTCTACACTCCTGAGTGTGCCCGCCTTTGTATGAGATACCTAGTAAATATGAACTTGTTGGTTTGTCAGACATTCCGTATTACAATATTACCAGGTTACTGTTTAGTTGAATGTAACATAGGCAATTTAAATCTTCAAGCGCAACAGTCACTGAATTTGTAGAAGAAACACTGAAATGTAAAGTTCTTTCCCAATAGCAGCCTCTTCATTAGTTACAGTTCTCTTTAATGTGGAATTATTTGGATGACTTTTACTTTTGCAGAGATTGTGTTTATTGGCTGATATTAGTGGATTATAATGAGTGACCTTTTATGGTTGAAATTTTCTGAAATGTTTACTTTTGTCATTATTGGTTCATACACTTTGTTTCAATGCTTACTGAAAGAATGTTCAAAACTACAAATCAAATTTGAAACACATTCTAACAAGTGGTGCTGTATTACACAAGGAATATAATTTAATACAATCAGGAAGGTGAATAAAAAAATACATACATGTATGCATGGCCCTAAAATGTCTGCAAGAAGCTTATGGTTTGAAAACAGCCTAAAGGTAAACTTAATTCTCCACTGGCCAGATGCATTTTCTTTGAATGTGGATTTTAATGCTGTTTCAATGAGAGTTTCATGGGCAGAGAAGTTTACAGCTAATGCTAAGTCTTTTATCATTGTGAAATTGTACTGTTTATTTAGCAAATGGCTATCAGTGTTTATGCTCTTTTATTTCAATATCTGCAATCATTGTAGAAGTAAATAAGAAAGCGGTATCTGTACCTGTCGAGTGTGGTATACTAGGAAAAAGTTCCACTACATCGATAGTGATCATAAGAAGATCAGGTTTGAATAGACGATGTTCAATTCCTTTGAGGAAATCCCAAGAGTCTTTGCAAACATACTGCAGAGAGGAAGCAAACTTCTTGGTAGTGTGATCTATAAACTTTCCTAAGGGTTCGGTAATGTTACCTGCTCCTGAAACGATTGGTCTAAACTTAAGAGGATCTAGACCCTTGTGTGTTTTGGGAATCCCAAAAATAACAGGGGTCCTAGGTTTACCAACATGCAGATAGTTGAATAAACATTCTTTGATAACCCCTTGCAATAAATGATCAGTAAGAAGAAAATTAATTTTAGAATAAGATATATTCATCTTATTTTTGGAAACAAACTCATATTGTTCTGTGTCTTGAAGCATATTGTATAAGTGAGCATCGTATTCAGAAGTATACATTAATACCACCACCCCCCTCCCTTATCGGGTTTCATTACCCTACAACCTTCATTTTTAAGATAATCAATTAATTGATTCTCTGTGGTGCTTAAATTAGTAGAAGAGGGATACATTTTTGTAAACTTCAAAGTCTTAAAGTCCATTTCTACAACTTCTTCAAAGACCTTGAGGGAGGGGTGTATGGGCGGATTAAAAGTGCTGGACCTCGTAAGCCCTGTAGTTGTATTAGGTTGACCTTTAAAAAATAATGCAAGATTTAACTGTCTAACAAATAATTTCAAATCTACCAATATATGAGGTAAATTGAAAGAACGTGAAGGAACAAAGTGCAAACCCTTTGAGAATAAATCAAAAAAATCCTGATTCACTTGGATCTCTGTAAAATTAAAAATAGTGAAATTATTTTTCCTCCAAACTGAGTACTTACTACAAGAAACATGCGTTAATTCGTTAAGGGAACAATCATTAACTAATTGGTCTATTTGTTCTATTTGTGGGGGTTGCTCCAACCCTGTTGTTGATATTTCATTCCCCTCACCCCCGCCCTGATGGGGGGGTGCTGAAAATCCTGAAAGGAATTTTTTCTCCCTTTTTCAGCCAACCTCTCACTCCTCCTGAGTGGCTCACTAGATGGTCTAAGATAGCTGTCACTATTATTGGCTTCATTGGGTCTATCAGGAATTAGTTTAGTGTTATGACTGCTCCTTGGGGGGGATGGGTAGGCCCTGCCTTCCCTGTACTAAATCAGGTCCCTTTCTAATTTTCTAATTTTACGATTAAGAATCTTAACACAATATTGGTCTACCTCCTGGAACACATTGTCATAGTTCTTCTTCACACTCTTTAAATTATTATCATTAACCAAACTTTCATTTAACACGTTCAGCTCCTTTAACAGAAGATTGTCTTTAGCTTCGTATTCTGTTATCATCAAACTTAACATTTCCAGACCAGCTCTGTCAAAAATATCACAAAGTTTATTGTAGTAAACAGTTCCCGGTTGTGTATCGTTCGGAAACCTGTAACAACGAAGACCTTTCGGAACACGCTTGACCTGTACACATTCCTTCAAGTAGTCTATTTCTAGCTGGTTACTTTTGTACGCATAGAGCTTGTCCCTTAAATCATTGAAATCATGCTCTATATGAACATTAGAATTCGAAGGCACAGTACCTTGTTTGAAAAGGAATTGCTGTCCAGCCCAAGCAACAAAATTAAAATCCTTATGCTTAGTATTGGTCTTGCTGCTTTGCAGTGTCTGCATTCCAACGGCCTGCTCGTGAGTTACGGCACTAGTCTGTAGTAAGTCATTCAGGAAATCGCTTTGTGAGCCGTTGATTGGTTGGTCTGTTATACCAAACGTGCCATTAATGGTTTGTTTCTTTCTTTGCTCCAGGCCTTGTTGCTGGTTGCCTGGCAACGTATAACCCGCAGTGGCACTCTTTAAGCCCAAGCTATTCATTAATTGTGTAAGCAAGGTTAAAACTTGCTTAAATTCAGCGCGAGTGACAGGACCCTCTTCGGGCTCATCTCTTAAAAGTTGAGGTGTCTCAATGAAGTTGTTCTGGTCTGTTCCCTCTGCCATGGACAAACGTGACCAATAAATGTTGCAGAAGCGATAAACAAGACTAGTAAATCCAAAATGTCCGACAGAAAGGACCGAAAACCAAAGCAGTGATTGAAAACTGGTAATTTATTTCACGACAACAGAACGAAAAATAACATCAAGCGCTTTCGCTCGGTTAATACCGAGCTTTATCAAGATACAGACATATTATAATCTGTTCTTTAAATATTTAATTGTCAGTCACCTGACGTTGCAATTAGCATACTTAATAAACATTAAAAAAGGTGCTGAAATCATTAAAATGTAGAAACAGTAGTACAATCTTATAAAAAACACACAACACTAATCCCACAAAATACAAAGTGAAATACTGTGAAATTATTATTAAAAGCTAATGAATAATTAAATAAATAGAAATGTTTCAACACGTTAAAATAATTGAATGTACTATGGGGTTAATAAAGACCCCTAAAAAATAAAAAGTACATAAAGATCAACGATATGCCAATCAATAATGAATAAATAATAAAAGGATCAAAATTTAAAAACAGTCCATATTGGGAAGACACTTTTATTTTATTGATTGTTTCAACATTTCTCACTTTGTTTTATTTTAATCCATTTTCCCTGTTTTTCTTAAGAATTTCGATATCCCACACTAGTTAGTCAAAATGGGTGGTGGTTCTGATGGTGCCAGAATCTAATTCTTGTCTCAGTCCACCCCTGCTGCAGCCTCTAAAAGAAATGCATCCACCATTCAAACCATCTCAAATGCCATCTGTAGACTTGATCATTCCCTCCCCAAGAAATGGACACTACTGCAAAAACACTGAAATACTGACTACCTGTGAAACAAAGTGCTGACTTTCTACTTGCCTCTTCGCTGTTTAAACTTAGCAAGAATGACACCCTCCCCCACCAGCAACATGCAACCTCAGTAGTCTTAACCACTCAAGTCACCTCCTCCACATCCCTCAAACTAGGCTTCAGTACACAAACCATGCTTTCTCAGTCTTTGTTCCCAAGTTGTGGGAATCTCTCACATCTTTTCTTAAAGTTTATTCCTCTTATCCCATTTTTTGATCAGAACTAAAACCACATTGCAAGATTCATAGAAAATGTAACTGCGTTTTCTTTCTAGCCATATAACACACACTCTTCCTGCCCTGCTTCCCACTACAAAGCTTGCTCGGACTCTGCTTTCGTTGTGATTCTTATAATGCATGTACATATTTGTTTTGTCAGACACTCTGTATAGAATGTCAGGTATCTATTGTATGAATACTGTCAAACCATTTCTGATATTCACTTTGTGTATAATACATCTATATATTGAATTTTGTCATTCACTCTGTATATAATGTCACTCACTCTGTATATAATGTCATGTGTTTTTGTGTTTACCCCCAGGCTGAGACTGAAATAGGCCCACTAGGATCAGTGCTGTAACCAGTTTAACAAATTCAAAATAAATGAAAATGTCACCTACAACCCTCATGTACACAGACAACCCTCTCCTCTTACCTCCCAACACTCAGACTTGTGAGAGATGCACTTATATATACAAATTGGAAGCCATGCACTCTCAAGCCAAGACCGGAATAGCTGGTCAAGAGGAGAAGGTCGACACCTGCACAACACCACATGCAGTACATAGCCCTCCAGAACACCCACCATCACAGTTCTCACATAAAAGCACAAACCACACATCCACCTTCATGGAGGCTCTCAATAGAAATCTACCCAAACAGCAGAGACCTCCAAGGCAGAAACGCATTCGACCACCACAAGACACATAGCTCACCTACACAGTGTGCCTCTCAACCTAAGCCCCTAAGACAGAACAGCTTGCCGAATACACTAATCATAGTTGACTCAATAGTGAGGCACACTGATGTCTCACTTACTAGGTTGAATAAGGAGAAGGTAACAGTCAGCTGTCTATCAGGTGCCAGAATCCGACACATAACACATGCACTCAGGTCACTCCACAACAAGTGGAAGTATGACTCTTTCACTGGCCATGTGGGTGTGAATGACCTGAGATGCACCTCCCTGGACTACATGAAAAGAGACATAGATGAGCTCTCACATTATGTGGCTCAGGCAGATATGACCCTAGCCCTGAGCAGCATCCTGCTGTTGCCCAGAATTATACCACAGTACAAGCAGAAAATGATTGACTTTAATAATTGGCTAGGTTTCTGGTGTCATTCTAAGGGGATCCAGTATATGTCTGTTTGGGAGGACACGACTGACAGACCTTGATGCGTTGCCAGAGATGTTCTGCACCTGTCACCCCTGGGTTTCCAGATACTGGCTAAGGCTCTTGCCACCCCATAGTGCCTTTTTTAGCTGATCTTCCAAAGACCAAATTACCACCATAACAGCTATAAATAAATGCAATCTGAGGGTCATGCTGCTCAACGCTAGAAGTCTAAATCTCAAGATGCACTTGCTCGAAGCACTCCTCAAAATGGAGAACATCGACATTTGTGTTGTAATGGAGACCTGGTTTAAAGCAGCAGAAAGCACCCCTGCGCTACCAGGCTATAACTCATTCCACACCTTTCGGCCCCAGAGCATGGACTAAAGCTCCAAAGGTGGTAGCATCTCCATATTCATAAAGGATATGCACACCTCCAGACTAGTAGCCCAGCATAACACATCTGAGATACAACTAACATTGGGTAAGATGGTGATTCAGGTCGTAGCCTGCTATAGGTCCCCAGCCATGTCCCAAGACTCTCACTCCATGTTCCCAAGCACCCTGGAAACTATTAGGGTCCAGCCCAACACTCTTATACTAGGTAACTTCAACTACCCCTCCATCAACTGGAAAAACTACTCATGCACCAATATACTGGCCCAACGTTCCTGGAATTCATCAATTCCAATGCCTTGGACGAGCTCATTCTTACCTCTACTAGAGGAAGCAACATCCTTGACCTGGTTATTACTAACATGGGCAACTGTTGCTCTACACCAATAATCAATTCCTCCCTGGTTAGATCCGACCACAAACTAATCACCATGGAAATTAACATCTCACCCACACCCCCCGCAAAAGTAACCACCATATAAAACTTCTCCAAAGCTGACTTTGGGCTCCTAAAAGCAGAGGTGGCTAACTTCACAGTACCCATGTCAATGGAAAATAGATGCATGACTGCCAAATCATACACCAATGCACATTATGAACACATACATAAACGCATGGAACTAGTCATACCCAACAGAAGCAAGATGCTCTCCTCCAAAAAAAGGAAGCCAATCTGGTGGTCTCCTGCCATTAATAAACTCTACAACAGAAAGGAAGAACCTGTTGCAGAAAAAGGTAAAGTCCCAAGACTGGAAAACCTCCCTTATTAGCCTCAACAAAAAGTTGAGATCCCTCATGAAAACCGCTAAAGCCAGCTATGAAGGCAGAATTGCAGCAGACACTAAAAACAACCACAAAGCCTTCTATAGTTATATCAAGAATCTTCATGGCAATACCCAGGTCTACTCTGAGTTATTGCACAATGGTACCTCCTATACTGACACAGCAGCCAGCCTAAGCAGGTATGGCAAGGGCACGGCACCAAAAGGAAAAGCAAAGTTCAAAAAAGTTTGGGCTGGCAGTACTTTTTTGAACCTCCTATACTGAGCCAACGGATATTGCTAACATACCGGCCGACAGATTCAGTGCCAACTTTACCCCCCCCAAAGGACCAATCACAATACCAGAGGAATGCCAGGCACCCAGCATTACTGCAGCACAGGTTAAAGCTGCATTGTCTAAGGCCAAGAATACATCTTCCATGAGACCTGACAACATCCCTGGATGTGTTCTACATAAACTACAAAGTGAACTGGCACCACATCTGTGTGCCCTGCTCAATCATAGCCTCACCTCAGGCTTTATCCCTACCAAATGGTGCACTGCTACAGTCATCCCTCTCCATAAAGGGGGAGCGACTACAGACCTTGGGAATTATCGCCCCATTAGTCTGACAAGTCTGATATGTAAGGCTATGGAGCGCATCATCATGGACATAATTAACAAGGATACAGGGAATCTTCAAACTCTGGAGCCCACGCAATTTGTTTTTTTTTAAAGGTAGATCATGCCTGCTCAACCTGGTTGACTTCTTTGAGTCAGTCACCAGAGCTGTGGATGAGGGCAAGGCAGTTCATACAGCCACCTCGATCTGGCCAAGGCCTTTGATACCATTCCCCACTCAGGAATTCTTGATAAACTCACCAAACTAGGCGTCAACCCCTATATCACTAGGTGGGTTGCAAATTGGCTCACAGATAAAACCCACAGTGTGAAAGTAGCATACTCCAAGTCAGACTGCCGACTAGTCATGAGTGGTGTCCCACAGGGATCGGTCCTGGGTCCTCTCCTGTTTGGCATCTACTTCTCAGAAGTCCAAGCCAACACGGAGGGACTCTGGCTGACCAAGTGTGCAGAAGACTGCAATCTGGGAGCCATTATTAACTCCCCAAGTGAAGTAGACATCCTACAAAAAGGCCTCACTGAGACCAATGACTGGTGTTGAAATCATGGCCTTAAGCTTAATGCCAAAAAATGTGTCATTATCCCCTTTGGGAAAAACTCAGTTCCCACTAATTACCACATTGATGGGAGACCACTGAACACTGAAGACATTATAAGAGATCTGGGGACACAGGCTGACAGCAACCTCTCCTTTGACCACCACCACATTGCCACTGTGGTCATAAAGTCCTTCTATGTGGCACATCTCATTACTAAGGGTTTTGCATCCAGGAAGAAAGAAGTCATCATCTCTCTCTACTCTTCCCTCATTAGACCAATCATTGAGTATAATGCCCCATTTGGCATGTACCTCACTAGACACATGCAACAGCTGGAAAGGCCACAAAAGTACCTCATGAAGAGGATCCTAGGCCTTAAACACATGTCCTACATGGACAGACTCAAAAAACTCCAGCCATTCTCTGTCTCATATCATCTACTAAGAGGCGATCTCTGCTTGACTTGCAAAGCCATGTCTGATCCAGCTCTGTTAGAAATGTTGCATCTAAAGAAATCCCAATCCCTCTGCACCACATACTCCAGAGACCTCAACCTCATTACCACAATCAACAGAATATGCTGGTGGGACAAGTTCATAACCCAGAGACTGCCCATACTCTGGAATAGATTTCCCATACATGTCAAGCAGAGCACCTCACTGGCCCTCTTCAAGAGAAATCTTGATGAGTGGATGGGAAATAGAAAGTTCACACCGGGGATCACTCCAGTTGTTCTACTTGATAGAGGCACTGGGATCTAATGTTGGGCAGCATGATGCCAGGGCACTTGTATGGGCTACGCTTGTAAAGCCTCCAGGGCCATTAGCCTAGTACACACCTATGAACCTATCAACAATTAAGGAGCTGCATAGACACATCAAATAGCTGATAGCATTATGCACAAACACAGTAGCACAGCCGAATGTCATCCTGTCACAGCTACACCATCAATCTCCCCATCAATGGCAACACAAACAGGATAGGGTCCTTTAATTTGCATAATATTCAGTGCATTGGTACTCTGCAGACATGGCCAAGGGGCTGAAAGTTTTATGCATCACCCCTTGGCATGTCCTTAAAGTAGCAGCAGATGAGGCACAGCAGACTGCAGACACTACACAGCTCCATCCAGTCTGCTCCTCCTGAGCCAACAACAGCAACATCACCATGGCATGGAAACCAGTGTACATTGAAAAGAATCAGTTGCACTCAAAGGGCTCCCATGGGTAGGGAGATGGGGAGAAGATGGCCTGTTATATATTGTTTAAGGTGAAGTATACTGCCCTGTGAGCAGGTCCTTGTATGCATGCTGATAATGAGTAGACAGTGTTACTGGCATGAGTGTGTTGTGATGCATTGTGATTTCAGACATGAGGATAGTTGTAATAGCAGTAAAATGTGACATCAAATGATAAAATGCATATGCCCTGTACATATACAGAAGTAGAGCTGTCTAACTGGGAACCAGCAAGGTGACCTGCATACTAGCTGTATGACTTGCAGAAAGTTTTTCTTTATTTGGTGCACTTATAGAATAGAAGAGGTAATATCCTTCATACATTTTCTTGATCCTATGACCGCTGTGCTTGGTACAGACAGCTGTATTGCACACTTACAGTGTACAATTGATAGAAGACCCGATGTGTACAATATTGCACTGTATGTTTGCTGGTCTATAGATCTTGGTTCATCTGGACTGCATACAGATAACACAGCACATTTCCCATGTTCAAAACGGAATACTAATTTTATGAATGCACTGACCCAGCCACAAGTTACTTTCTACTGAAACTGTGTTTTTACAGGGAATAGGAGCTACATAGGCATACAAAAATATCCCATATAAATATTTGGCATACATACTTTTGTTTAATGTTCTGAACCGTCTTTCTGACTTTCTTATTGCCATATGCAGGTGAGCTGACTGTACTAATTCTCACATGAGCAGGCCCCATACAATGCTACTACTCTGCTAAAATGATATATTTGGGATTGCAAAGTAGCAAAAGTGTGTCACATTAATTCTCAGCTACATCCATTCACACATTAGGAAAATGTAACCCAGTTCAGTCAAAGGTAGATCATCTATGGTTAAATTTCTTCAGAAGTGTGACTGACACCCTGGATAAAGGTTTTGATTTTTCTGTCCATACAGTCTACTGCAATCCAGCTAAAGCATTTGACACTATACACCATGATGGAAATTTACATTAATGCAGGAATCTAAGGGTAAATGAAGCTATAATAACTCAGTGCTATAAACAGCTACATCACCTTGCACAAAATGTAGGAATTGGAGGTTTCCTATCCTTGCCATCCCCTGTCACAGTGGAGCCGGTCAAGAATTTGTGCTGGCAACACTCCATTTTGTCATCATCTTTTCAAACATCAATACTGACTCCATTTTCTGGTTCACAAAATATGCAGAACACTGCAAATTTGGCAGCGTTGTCCTCAACTCCACTGATACCATCTCCCTTCAAACAGCAGTAAACTTGCAGAACACTGCAGATTTGGCAGCGTTGTCCTCAGCTCCACTGATACCAACTCCCTTCAAACAGCATTAAACTTGCAGAACACTGCAGATTTGGCAGCGTTGTCCTCAGCTCCACTGATACCATCTCCCTTCAAACAGCATTAAACTTGCAGAACACTGCAAATTTGGCAGCGTTGTCCTCAGCTCCACTGATACCATCTCCCTTCAAACAGCATTAAACTTGCAGAACACTGCAAATTTGGCAGCGTTGTCCTCAGCTCCACTGATACCATCTCCCTTCAAACAGCATTAAACTTGCAGAACACTGCAAATTTGGCAGCGTTGTCCTCAGATCCACTGATACCATCTCCCTTCAAACAGCATTAAACTTGCACACATATGGTTCAGTAGACATGTCCTTGCCTTCAATGCCAGGAAATGTAGTATTTTGGTATTTGGCAAAAATAATAATGTTATTGTATCTTTCAGCTTTTCCCGGTTAGGGGTCGCCACAGCAGAACTCCGGTCTGCTAATGATTGGCAGTAGATTTTTACGTGCCAGTTGCCAGCTCTGATGCACAACCTTCAACGAAGGTACACCCATTCACACATGTCTCCACACAGAAGACGCTCTAGCTGAGAATCGAACCAGACAGCATCTTACTGTGAGGCGACAACACTACCGCAGCACCACCACAGTAATAATAATAATAATAATAATAATAATAATAATAATAAAACATCATTATAAATTACTGATGGGCAACAACTAAAAGCTGACAGAACAGTAAAATGCCTTAAGGACCTTGAAGAGGATGACCTTTCATTTGATACCTAGGTAGCTAACAACAAAGCCTTTGGACTGATGGAGTATTCACTTGATCCTTCAGGGGTTCAAGTGCCATTCAAGTGAAATAATATTCCCCAGTACACAGCTCTTGTCAGATGCATTATAGAACACTGCACCCTGCCCACATACCATCTGGTGCAGTTGGAGAGGACACAAATAGTTCCCCTCTAGGGAAACAACTTAGCTTTCAGGCAGGCATTTGCAATGCAGATTAGTTTATTTGAAAAAAAGGTTTCTTTCCATTCAGACAAGGATATCTATCCTACTCTCCCCTTAATAACTTGTTTATTTTGTCTTTTAAATTTTCAACTAAATCATGTATCCTAACCTAGTGCATAAATCAGCTTAATTATAAACTATGAATATGTGCTATATGTTCCACTCTGTTGCCTGTTCTCTGTCTATAATACAAATTCCACTGATGAACTAGAACACAGGTTGCCTTTTCTGCCACCTGCGGGCAAACAGCCTCACTAAACTGGCAGGAAACAAAAAATGAAACTGCTAAGAACTTCAAGGTCTGTCTTACATCCAAAGACTGCAGCAACTCTTTCGCTCTCTCTTTCTTGTTTACCTTATTACTGTCTTAAAGGAGAGTTATGCCTGACATAGAACATAAAAAGGGCCCTTTAGTATTTTTCACCTTTTGCTTAGAATATTGTCCTAATGACTTAAACACAAGGGAACACCAGGCCTCAATTAAAATGAATATCAACCATAACATCAAACACAACTTCAAATATCTAAAACTTGCACACGTATGGAATAAACTCTCTGTATCGGTTAAATTCATCCCATTGATCCATATCTTTAAGAAGGAATTAACTGACTACATGGGCACCCATAAACTGCAACATAGGATCTGGTGCATCACCAGAGCTTATTCATAATCATAATGTGTTACTAATGAAAAGCAGACTTTTCTTTTGTCTAAAAAGTCACAACACTGAAATCAGAACTAATCAGATACTTTAACAATGATTATCTTTTTCATAAAATAATTCCTTACAAATTATACACCTTTTTTCTGCAGTGACCTTAGAATGCAGTACAAATTCTTAACGTTGACCACATAACAGTACTGTTCTTTAACCAGTAACTGAACTTCTGTCTAGCTGTACTCAGTCTTTCTCAGCCCCTCAGAGGGAAAAAGTCTGTATTCAGCTGTGCTTTAGAGGATGCAAAACTGCTGCTGCTACCTGTAACAGGGTAGCTAACAACAGGAACACCAGACTTCTGCAGAAATAGCTGCTTACCATGTAGAGTGGCAGAAATCCCACACCAGTAAAAAAACTATTCCTCAGGACCCTAGATATTTACTTCTGTCTCATCAACCTGTGAGCCCACAACATTCTTGTCAACTGTCCCTGACTTTTGCTCTGTCCCTAGTACAATTTTTGATTTTCTGGTAAATCACTATTACAGTCAGTCAGTAATACAATACATTAGAGATCCATATTCTCATGGATAAAATGATTGTTTATTATGGATGAATGTAAATATTGTAAATAGTTTTGTTATTGTTTTATTATATTTGTTATATGTACATTTGCATATGTGGACAACATGCTCCACTTAAAGAAATCCCTCTCCCTCTGAGCTACACGCTCTAGGGGCCTAAACCTTGTCACCACAATAAACAGAGCATGCTCGAGGAATAGATTCCTGTCCCAGAGACTTCCCATACTCTAGAACAAACTACCTATATCAAACAAAGCTCCTCATTAGCACTCTTCAAGAAAAATCTTGATGATTGAATGGGAAATTCACCCCGGGGATCACTTCTGTGGCTCTGCTCGACAAGGGCACAGGAAAATAATTTTCTTGGGTGGCGAAAGCCAGGGTACCTTTTTGGCTAGGCTTATATAGGTCCTAGGGCCAATAGCCTAGTACCTACCTATGAATCTATGAAGCTATTTATAATGAAAATAAAATAAAAATGTTTTTGGAGAAAATGTATGTTGATGCAAAATGTGATATTTGACTAACTTTTAAGTGAATTAGTGTAATATTTAAAGCTCTCCGTGCTTTTGGGCCGTTGCCCCCCACCCCCCCCCCACATTATTTTTGCTTTGTCCAGAAGTTTTGAACAAAGAAGATGAAAGCTATGTCACAAATTCAGAAGAGAAAGGCTAAAGACAGTCATATGGATATTAACTCAGAGAATAAAGCAAAGCATAGTCACAGTTCTTTACTGCTCATTTTATTTACTGCTCTGTCAATAGCTTATAGATGTTTTTTGCAAGAATGGGCATGCAGTCCTCATGGTGAACACCAGATGGCACTGTGTGTCTAGGATGCAAGACTTGTAGTGCACTTGCATTGTAGTTATCAAGGTGAACACCAGATGGCACTGTGTCTGAGTCTGGGATGCAAGACTTGTATGTACACTTGTATTGCAGTTATCATTGTGGACAGCAGATGGCACTGTCTGAGTCTAGGATGCAAGACTTGTATGTGCACTTGCATTGCCAGATTGTGGTCGATATTCTGATGCCACTTAAATACTGGAACATAACAAAGCATCACATATGCAAAAAAGGAATTAACATTCAGGCATACAACTGCAATGAAATGA
Source organism: Protopterus annectens (assembly GCF_019279795.1). Lineage (NCBI taxonomy): Eukaryota > Metazoa > Chordata > Ceratodontiformes > Protopteridae > Protopterus > Protopterus annectens. The sequence goes on along the minus strand of NC_056733.1, from coordinate 1,423,000,296 downwards.
AGGAATTTATTTTGGAAAAAACAGTTTTACTTCTGATATACAGGGATGTCTGTTTCACCTTATTGAATGAAAAGTGTCTGTCTTTTCATTTTGTAGATGAATCCTCTCTTGACATCTGGAGCAGAATTGATTTTAATTATAAATTGTAAACAACTACAACATTCTCCACTTTGATGGTTATTCTGTGTCTGTAGTACACGGTTCCATCCCACTGATAAGCTGAAATGGAGGTTGCCGTTTCAACCACCTTTAAGTAAAGTCAGAGTATCGATACACTGCTAATGTTGCATACAGGGTGACACTGTAGAAAACGTCTCTTGCTCTCAGTACACCATTAGTTATCGCTGTCATGTTCTGATTGGACAATCTCACCTGAAACTTTGCAACTGCGTTCCTATATAACCATTAGAAAGCAAATCAAAAGAAGTCTGAAGGACACCTTTGTTTGAAGTAGACTGCTCATAAAATGTTTAACTTTTAAACACCATTTAGTCTGAGCTAAAGACTACTTGTTCAAACTTTTTGTCAGTCATTTGAGGTGGCTGAAAATCTGGCAATCTGCATCTCATTTATTCTAAGACACCAGAAGAGACATTTTAATCTGTACGTGCCAATGGGTATGTATGAGGCATATGTGTGAGACATTGAAATGGTTCATTAAAGCTCGATCATAGGTCCAAGGAGACTTGCCCAATATTAATCCTCTTACACGTTTCAAAACAGGTATTGAAAACGGATGTATGTGACTGCAGCTCCTGCTGTTATGTAATATAATCAGGATTTGCACCTAGAAGCATACCTCTCAAACTCTTAGCACAAGAAATCTGGACAAAGTCCAAAATGATGGGAGGCAAAGGCACAAAAATAGAGACTGATTTTAATTATTGCTCTTATAATAAACTTAGAAAGTTGCAGGAAGACGATTTGTGTAAGGTGCATTTTCATGAGGATATGAAGTCTGAAGCTTAATGTCTGTCATTATTTAATAGCTTCATTCCTTGGTGATTTGCCAGAAAACTACAAATTGTGTGAGGAGCTGACAAAAATATGAGTCAATAATATGGACATTCTGCAAAAATCTGGAAAGTTAAGAGTTATGCCTAGAAGGCTTGCTTGAGCCTGTGGTTTGACTACAGCACCGTTTTGCAAAAAATAGTCTGTAGAAAAAGAAAAAAGAAAATGCCTTTAAAAGGGATATGGACAATGACAATTCTTACTTCTGTGTGATGCTTTAAATAGCATGACTTTTAGGTGGAGATATTGAAAGTTGATAAAGATAACAATGTTGTGTTCTTCATTTTAATTCCAGGTTCTCAACATTTGACCTTTTACTAAATATTAGCTCTAGAACTGCAAGTATGCCTTTTCATAAGCCTACCTAAATTAATTTTAATATTTTCTAGGTTTGCTGGAAACACAGTCATGCATAAGGAACACAAAATATAGAGGAGGAAAGGGAAGTAATTAGGGCTGTTATTTTTAGCAACGTTTATTGATATTTACATGTTCACAGTCTAGAAGGAACTGCAGCTCTTAATATATGAATGTTTTCACTGCATCAGATTTTACAATGATATTGTATGTGCAAACCAATACTGCTATACATTGCACTCTGCAAAAGTTTTGAGGGAGAATCTGGATGACTCCAACATTTGCCCCTATGTATACTTCACCAGGATCACCATAACTAAATTCTTTATATTGAGAAATTGCTTAAGGTATTTACTGAACTTGTTAAATTGTTTAATAGATTGTTGTTTTTCTATCCCTTATTCTTTATCTAGAAGACACATATTTCAGAAATCTTAGCCCCAACCATACCTCAACATGTCTCTTAACAGAGTAATATTATGGCACTCAAAGATGTTAGAGTTACAGATTTTTGAAAGCCATACCCTTTTTTCCACCATTTCCTTGCACTGGCATCATGTACAGTGATATGTGTGGCATTTGTGTGCAACCACACGTGCATGTAGACATCCGCTGGCATGCTCAGTACCTGTTGTTGCACTTTGGATTAGGTTCTCCTACATCCACTAGGAGTCCTAGTGCAGAAAGCTGAATGCATTCTTTAATCCTTTGACTAAATGACTGGCACGAGGCTCACAATGTCATCCAGAGTCAACAGTATCAGGGAGAATAACTCTCTCTCCCTGTTGGTAGGCTTGCTGATTTTGGTTATTATCAGGATGCTGATAAACAAATTTCAACATAGTATTTTATAACCGTACTTTATGAATATAAAAAGAGAGTTCTACCCCAGTTAACAAACGTTAACTAAAATAAAAAGAAAAGTTGTAAAGTTTCAGGTCTTGCTCAAAAGTTGACTTCACACAAATAAAGTAACGTGATATGGGGTGAAAAATTGATCTGGATATGACATTTGACACCTTTTACATTTGCAAGATGGTGAAATGAGCTGTGTTGTGAGTTTGGGGCTAAAATACTGAAATGTAAGAACATTATTACATTAACTAACTGACTAAAGACTAACAACGTGCTTTTTTTTTGTATTTGTTCCCTGGATTTTTAGTACTGTCATCTGTATCCCTCCCTGGTATATGTGAACTCCATTAAAGCATTCTCCATTGAGAGCCCTTGATTTTTGTCTGTTGTGGTTTACTGAAAATCACCTGACTTCTATAGACAAACTGCAGTGGTTTTTTTTTCGATTTTCCCTACTGTAGCACAATTGTTTATAGGGCTTGCCATCTGCAAAAAAAAAAAATATATATATATATATATATATATATATATATATATATATATATATATATGGGTTACCTTTAGTACATCAAATGGCCGCAACATCGAAATCCACTGCATTGACACCACATAAAATCGACACCCAGAGAGCTGACGTTCCCCACACTGTAAAGAACCATTTGGCCATCACTGTGAACTTTGCCCCGTACCCCAGCGGTAGTGCATTCTCGGAGTTGGAATATTAAGTAAGGGGGGTGTGGGGGGCAAAGCCCCTCACATCTGTGTGTTTGTTTAATTGGTAGATTTGGAGTTCCGGATGGCCACACGGTTCCTAACCGTGTGGTGAATGTCGGCTCTTCGGGTGTCGATGTTATGCGATGTCAATGCAGTGGATTTCGATGTTATGGCCGTTTGATGTACTGAAGGTAACCCATGTATATATATATATAAAATGCACAGTAGTAGCCCAGTGATCAAGGAGCCTTAGTCCTCACCACTGGCAACAGTGGGGGACGTACACACTGGGAAGGATGACAAACACACACACAGTAAAGTGCAATTTACTTTAAGAGCACACAGAGGCCACAGTTAGTCTGATGCTAGTTTCCCCCTCTTTCTGCAGATCTCCAGTAAGACTATCCACTGGCACAGCTATAGAGTTGAGATCTCAGCTGAGTGGCCAAGCCAAGACCTCCAGCACCCTCTCTGTCTAACTAGTGCTTTGTGTCCCTGCCCAAGTAGCTAACACACACATTTTGAAATTTGATTTATACACACACACACACACACACACACACACACACACACACACACACACACACACACACACACACACACACTCCTGGGAAAGGCTGGCACAGGTTTATGCCCCCTTTTGCCCAGACTTTAAGGTAGTTATTACTGCCACCAGCCAACTCTTTATCAGCTACTTTAAGGCCCTTAACAAGGCTGTCCAATCTTACTGTGTAATGTCACTATTAATCCAAATGGTAGTTTGACCAAGAGCAAGGTTATTAGGAGTAGCCCACACAGTATCACCAAATAAATATGCAAGTACTCTCAGAACATAAATATGTCTCTACACAGATCAGCCACAATCAAAGGTTTAAATATATTTAATAATAAATAAAGAACAAGAAAATACTCAGTAAATAATCACAGTTACATCAGAGTTCAAAATCACAGGATATATTTAAAACAACATTGCAGGACAGACTCAAATAAATAAAGAAAACTTCTAAGCTATACTTCACTATATTGTTGTCTGAATCTAAGAGAAATCACTGTACGCTAGTTAACTTACAGAGACAGGCAAGACAGATGTGATGAGTGGGTCTTCCAGCTGATGCTGTCAGGTCAAAGACAAAATACAAAAAGCTCAGTCTCTCTCAGAGAGTTCTTGAATTAATATCTCAAATATTGCTGCTGGGATACTTGCAGCATGACATCACTTCTTGTTATCTGATTATCCCAGGTGAAAACCTTGACTGCAGCTGGTAGCATTTAACATCTCTTTGTGAAAATACATAAACAAGGACTTTTCTTAGATCTAAGGCAAATGGTGGAAGTTGTAAAATAAGTTACATTCCTCCACATTTAAAGACAACACAACAAATTATAGTTCTAGATTTTATGTCTGTTGCACTGAAACCATCTTTTATGTTGCAGTTATAAAATAATTTAATTTCAACTATTTTTGTGATGTTTTGCAAGTTAACCTTCTATGTGCCAGTTCCCACTATTAAAATATATACATTTACACAGTCAAAATAGTTTATATACATTTCTGTTCTTTTCCAGTTGGCTACACTGTGGATACATATTTAAGCTGAGTAATCTACAGCATATCTCTTCAGCACACATCTGTACAAACCATCTTATACGACATGCAGTTCTAATACATTTGTAACACAAGCATATGAATCATGCTGATATTCACAAATGACACATAGCCATTTACAAAAATCCAGACAGCTCTGCTGGCAGTATCTCCCTCTGTCACACTTCTGTATAAATCATATTGATATTCACAAATGACATATAATTATTTACACAATTCCAGATAGTTAGGCTGGCAAAATTTCCTTTTGTGACAATATATATTTATTTTTCTGTTTTTATGTTTTTTCAGGTTGCAGTCCTCAAGACTGAAAAATAAATGATGAGTGACTCACTGTTGTAAGAGTCATGTGAACAATCAAACATAGGGAAATGTTCCTCCCCTCATAAACTATTAAGTTAAAAGTGTTCAGGTCTTGTCTAGATTATGACTTTTATGTGTTATTCTAAAAAAGGCATTGTTTAGGAGAGCTTCATGACAACCATGCCATAGTTTGTATCCAGAACCTATGAGGCGATATAAGACCTATGAGGTTAAGAGAGACTCCCAGGTGAAACAATCTCCCCACACCACTACATAATATACCTAACCACAACAATTTCAAATCCATGCTTCTCTCCCATCTCTCCTCCAGATGGGAATGTCCTTCACATGCTCCCACCTGAAACTCCCGCACTACTAACTCCACACCTAAATCATCATTTCTTTGCCTACTTTAACTTAATTCAGAGATCTTGCTCAGAACACCTTTTCATAAATCTTTTGCATGCATGCCTCTGGCCTACCTTACTCATATTCTCAAACTTTCATTGTTTGTTTTTCTTATCCATTGTACACATAATATTGTTTCCTCTGTAATATTGTTAATTTGTCTCTATTCGTATGTATTTGTATGTCTGTTTGGGGCTTTTCCCCTCGGGTCTCCACTGAAAAAGGGTAATTCTTACCCAGCTGGACCAACCCGGTTAACAAATGCAAATAAATAAATAAATAAATAAATAAATAAATAAGGCCTTCTACAGTTATGTCAGAAACCTCAAGGGCAGCACACAGCAATGTGCTCACCTGATGGTTAATGGTGCCTGGCAAAATACCAAACCTGTTAGCGAACAAATTCAGTCCCAACTTTACCTCACTCTCACCCCTACCCATCCCTCCAATAATGCCTTCAAACATAACCCTTCCAGCTATAACTAGGGAGCATGTACTGGCTGCACTAGCTAAAGCCAAGAACACAGCCTCAGTGGACCCCAATAACATCCCAGGATGCCTCTTGAATAGATTAAAATATGACTTATCAGTACTCCAGAAGTCATTACTTAACTATAGTCTTAAAACAGACTTTGTGCCACGTGAATGGGGGGCTATGATGGTCATCCCCTTCATAAGGGAGGACCTTCAACAGATCTTGGAAACTACAGACCCATTAATCTGATTAGCCTTATTTGCAAAGTGATCAAAAGAATTATCATCATAATTATCATCAAGGACATAGGAGACCTCCAGGCACTGGATCCATCCCAGTTTGGTTTTGTTAAAGGAAGGTCATGCTTACAGAACCTGGTGGACCTCTTTGAAAAGGTCACTAAAGCAATGAATGAGGGGAAAACTGTGCATACTGCCTAACTAGATCTAGCTAAGGCATTTGATAAAATATCCCACTTGGGCACTGTCAACAGACTTACAGAACTAGGTATAACCACTTTATAACATGCTAGATAGCCAGCTGGCTCACTAATAAGATCCAGGAAGCTAGAATTGGTGAGGCCACCTCCGCAAAGAGCCTGGTCACCAGTGGAGCCCCCCTGGACTCTGTGCTGGGCCCACTCTTCTTTGGCATTTACTTCTCAGATGTCAAATCCAAAGTCAAATGCCTTGGGCTAATCAGGTTTACAGATGATTGCAAATTGTGAGCAGTCATTGAATCCCCCCAAGACAAGAACACTCTTCAGGAAGTTCTAATACAGACAAATGGTTAGTGCCAAAGCCATGGAATAAAACTCAGTACCAAAAAATGCATTACAGTACCTTTTAGGAAGTCTGCCACCCTGGGTATTTACATCATCAATAAAACACCCCTAAAAGTTGATTCACTAGTCAGGGATCTGGGACCTCATGTAGATAGTAACCTAGCATTTGACCAACATGTGTCTAAGGTAGTAAGGAAATCCTTCTATGTTGCTCGAATTATAAGCAAGAGCATGACATCTAGGTCCAGAGAGGTCATTCTACCACTGTACTCGACCCTCATCTGACCCATCATATAGTATAATGCCCCCTTCAGTATCTACCCGACCAGACACATGTAGTAACTGGAATGTACACAAAAGTTCCTTACAAAAACAATACAGGGAGTAAACGCAAAGTCCTATACTGATCACCTCAAAGCCCTGTCTCTTTACTCAGTATCATACAGACTTCTGAGAGGTGATCTTGGCCTAGCATACAAGTCATCCCTGAACCCTATTTTTATTAATCTTTTGCACATCTGCAAAACATACAGCATCAGAACTACTAGATTAAAAGACCTAAATTCTGTTTGCAACATAAATAGTACATGCTGGAGAGACACATATGTTTCTCAGAGAATTTCCATTATCTGTAACAGGCTCCTCATCCACATGAAGCAGAGTTTCTCCCTATGCCTATTTTAAGCACAACTTGGACCAATGGATGGGTAATCAGAAATTCATCCCTGGTCTGGCTTCTATGTCTCTGATGGACAGAGGTAGTCAGTAAATCACTGTCTATAAATCAAATATAAATAAAATTTTGGGGTCACATTTGGGTTGCATATGTAGGCTTTTAAAGGCCCTAGTATTCCTCAGCCTAATAAATATCTATGAACCTATCAATCTATGATATATTACAAATCTGTGGTAAACCTACAAAAATAGCCAAATTACAGTCATTAGTTGGAATACCCACTAAAGGACATTGAACCAGAACAAAAAAAAAAACATTAAAATGTATTACTAGATTGGGGCATTAGTTACATTCTGTCTAAGAGGTAGGTTTTCAACTAGTACCTCCCCTAGATGGGTAAGTCGGCATCAGGTCTTATTTATATCACAAGCAAGGTTTAAGTCTTTAGAATGGATAATTCTGGTGCTGTTTGTTTTGTAGATACGCAGAAAGTCCACCAGAGTGGGATTCAACGATTCCTTGTATGCCAGGCATAGTCTGTCCTCAACAGCCAGTAGGCAACAGCATTTTCCTTATTTCTCCCATTTCATCTCTCCTCTTTCACACACTTGGCTCCCCATGATATATTGTATTTATTGTACTAATGTATAATACCGCAGCCCGTTGTGTATACATATCATGTCTACTGTATACCTTTTGTCACTTCTATTCTATATATCACGTATACCACTGGAAACATTTTGTATTCATATAATTATGTTATTATAGAAAACTTTATCCGTCTTCTTACCTATCCTAGATATATGTCATCCACTTTAGTCTATATTGTTCTGCTAGCTGCCTAGAATGGTTTGTAAGGTTGTGCCTTCTCATTATATTAGTTCTTTATAGTATTATCTTATGGTTATTCATGGTTATTATGTGGTACTTACTTAGCCTAGTAATCTATTCTTTCTTATGTATAATCTTTCTTTTCTCTGCAGAAAATGAGATCTGCCCAGGTAGACTTTCTCAAAATCAAATGCAAAATAAGCAAACAAACACACAGCAATTAGGCAGTAGGTTTAGTTTTAAGTAATATCATAGTACTTCAAGTCTTCCAATTGTTTTAGTGCAATTGAACACATCCATTATGGCAAAAAAGCTTCACCAGGACCAAAGGGGATTGCTTAAGCAGCTTGGTGCAGCTAATATCAATAAATTAGCACACAGAGAGTGTTTAATGAATCAGCCATGATCACTGCAATATTCTCGTGGCTTCAGATATCAATGCTGGTACTACACTCCCATATAACTGGTGCCAAGCGATTGTGACCCCTGACAGCTTGCACACTGAGCAGCTGCCCTCTTTGCCCTGCCCTGCTTATGGCTTTTCCATCTCCGATGAAGGAAATGCCCCATTAGGTGAATCCTATTTTCAAAATTCTATATTTTGTATTTATTGTACATAGTTTTATTAAATTTCGTACCACAAACTTCTAACTACGCCATGTACAATCAGTTGCATCTTTGAGAAACATTGTAAATAGTTCTTTCTCAGAACTATGCATAACTGTCAATACATTTCAATTTTCTTTTTCAACAAACTTCTGAAGATTGATGCAAAAGGTGCACATGCAAAGAAACATTGTACAAGTTTTACCTTTTATCAGCAATACTAATCATTATGTAAATTTCTGTTTTTGATAATAATCTACCTCCTTGAAATACAGCTTTTTCAACTTGTGCATTTTTTCTTTTGTCTGTTTGGGGGTTTGCTCCCTGAACCTCTGCTCTAAAGGGGGTGTTTTAAGACTCAGTCAACATTTCTTGGAAAAGATATGTAAATAGATAAATATTTAGTAATGAAGATAGCAGTGTTCCATGCATTGACTAAGTCAGGAGGAACCAACCAGGGTTATAAATAAAGACATGCTACAGTGATATGCTATTGGTGATGTGCAATATCACTGCCGTGTTTGCAACTGCAGGGCTCTAGTGCTTGTGAGTGTGTGTGTGTGTGTGTGTGTGTGTGTGTGTGTGTGTGTGTGTGTGTGTGTGTGTGTGTGTGTGTGTGTGTGTGTGTGTGTGTGTGTGTGTGTGTGTGTGTGTGTGTGTATGTGTGTCTGTAAGTGCAGACGAGTATGAGAGAGAGAGCATGTGAGAGAGAGAGAGAGAGAGAGAGACAGAGCTATGCATAATGTAATGTGTTAATGTAGCCATGAATATTGGAATATATAATGCAAATTATGGGTACTTAACAGCAGCCTTAGAAAGTGTAAGAAAATCCTGCCCAGAGATATGTACTGATAGCTGCCAAACACCTTTGGCAAACTGTAAGAGGTTGAACATATCATTAGATGGGACAGACGTGGACACTCTCCTGAATTCATATTGTGTAAGTTCATATGATAGAAGCTTTAGCCATTGACATTTTAAGCTGTGTAACTGGAATGCACATATACAATGATTCAACCAAGGGAGTTTGTGCAGACAGGTAATATGTGTACTATTACTTTCACAGCTGATTGATGTCTGGTAATCACCTCCAAGGATGAAAACCTCTATCTAAAGTTCCCACACATACTTAAAGGAAAGCATATCATATCTCAAAGCTAAGCAGGCTTCTTGAAGAGGTGGTTCAGGTACTCGTAAACATTTGGGCGAGACGTATAATGCAGTTCATACAAGGCCAACAAAATATGCCTTGTCTGTGCTATGCTGGACAAAATGGTGATGGGTACATAACTGGCATAATGTCTAACAGATCTTCTGTGCTCTGTGACCAAGGCACAATGATGCAAAGTGTCATAATCAGAATCCGCCACTCACTGCTTGTGTCATTTAGTGAACCTTGTATGCAACTTCTGAAAACATACTTATAGCACTTTTGTGTGGCAACTGCTCGCATATTGCAGATGACAGAGTGCTGAGTAAATGTTGACACAAAGTGGTCATACTTTAAAGGGGTATACATCAAGGTGCCCCATCATTGCCTGAGGACACAGGATGTACTAAATAAAATACATGCTATCTTTCTCTCTCTCTCTATACATATATAGATTTATATATATATATATATATATATATATATATATATATATATATATATGTATGTACATGCATATATATTCTATCAGGTCAGAGTGAAGAGGTTTAACCATAGATTATATAATTTATATAGCACATATGGCACAGTCACACACAGACATGTACACATCTACAGCTTGGAAGAAAGATGATATAAGAGGACAGACTTGCAGATTTACATGCTCCTGTCTTTGTGTAGAGAATTTGTATGTGACACCATATTGCCTTAAATGCCATTCCTGGTGATCCATACAGCCTACTCTTTGGAAGCAAGGGTGATACCTTGATTAATACCACACACACACACACACACACACACACACACACACACACACACACACACACACACACACACACACACACACACACACACACACACACACACACACACACACACACACACACACACACACACACACACACACACACAACCATTACTGTGTAATAACAGGAGCAAGGCAGCCATACTCAATAGCACTCGCACTTATGTGTACACCACTAACATCTTTAGCCCTCATACATTACATAGGCTGTAATGTGCAGAGTTTGACATCACTTGATATATATTTTCTGAACAGGTATATATATTATCTAAACAAGGCCAACAATAATGATGTGAATATTGTTCACATGGCATTTAACCAGTAGATGTAGCCTAGCAAATGCTGCAGGAATAGAACTGTGAAAAAGGTTCTGGTTAATGATGAGCAGGTGAACATTGTTCCACTGTTGCGCATTCATTGTAGTGCTGCATACTTATGGTGCCTTCCCAGAGTACAATATATGGGTGTACCATGGAATCTAAGTCTACAGCTACAACTCTGCTCTGATTAAATGTTTCCCAGCTCTACACTCCCACACTTACCCTCCTGAGTTGGATTGTACTATGGGCTCTGACACTGGCACAGATATCTGTGTCCACACTAATATGGTGGGAATGGAAATGCCATCCACAAAAGTAGGCTGACAAACCATTTATCTCCACTCCGGGTCTTGTCACACTACCAAGCCCACTACTATTGGTAGCACATAACTCATTTGGTTCAAAGACAGTGATACAGAAGTCCCTCCTGCAAAGCCTTCCGTAACTGCTGACACAATACTGACTGTGTCAAAGGACAGTGGTAGACACATCCCTTTTATAAACCCAATATCACAACCAACACATAACTCGCTGGGTACAAAGACAGTGGTAGATGGGTCCCTCTTTGCATAAGCATTCATTGTTAACTCTTCATGTTTAGGCAGCATTTCAGATGTCCTCATCATGCCCACATTTTACATAGTTAAGATTAAGTGTATGCTGTCTGTAGAATTACTCTGCACATCCTTCAGTCATGCATATTTCTCAGGTTCCACTGTATCCTCTATAGGATTTGCCCACATTGTCTGCTATCCCCCATGCATGGAGTGGCATGGAGAAGGATATGCAACACTGCATGTGCACATTCTTCGACACACATGAGCTGCTTACTTTTCCATAACCTCCCATCTTCAATAATAATGTGTTAATAACTTGCATGACAAACAAATGCATGCAGTAGATTGTGACCATGTCCATATATACACCATGATCCTGGCATGCTATTGTCCTGTGTCGATGTGTCAGTAACCTGTCAGCTGTAGCTCCAAGACTGTTCTTGTTGGGAGGTTTCTTCATGCAGCTTACACTTTACCAGCCTGCACATTGGAAGTGCCTGAGAGTTGAAGGATAAAAGGGTTACAGACAACCCCTTTTTAAAGGATACATAACCACAGAGTGGCATCACTCTACCTAGTCCAGAACCAGAGGATACAGATGGTACTGATGTACCTCCAGCAGTATTTGCTCTAGTAAGAATAACCATTCCCAACTACAATGCTGAAAGTGGTGCACACAATGCCATCAGGTCTGTTACATCAGTTACAGCCATGAAGAATCAATACGGCTACAATGTGCATGCCGTTTCTCTATACTGCTGTTTTCATGTATGGCATTGTGCTTTGTTTGATACATGTTTCATAGCCCCCCCCCTGCAGCATGGTTCTCATCAGGCTGTCCCTTTACAGTGTGGCCAGCAGTGTCTCCTCCTCTGCCTGCAGAATGCTTTGAGGTGGCCCACCACCTGTCACCCTCCTTAACTGCTCCTGCATGCACTCCTCCATGCTTCTAGTCCCACATCAGTCATCTTTAATATGCTGATACCCTGTGACCGTAGCCCTCATCACTCTTATAGCATGTGATCTACTCCCAAATGGATCTCGTATGGAATTCTGTCCTCTGGTAACTACATTATGTTCTTAGTCCTGCATACTGGCACAGGTGGATGGGAAAAGATGGAAACAATATTATATAATGTAAACAAGGAGAACAGGAGGTATTGTGAAATACACAGAAAATGGGAAATGTTAACATGGTCTGCACAGTAGATGTGTAAGAAATCTGTTTTAATGATAAAGAAAACATGTTGGTTTTATGTTTTGCCAGGGTCTGTCTAGATGGCTCCCACATCTACCTAATGTGAGACCTTATTTTCAAGAAAGAGTTATCTTAAAATAGGTGTTCTTAAAAAATAGGTGTTCTTAAAGGGGAAAGAGATTATCTCAGATATGGAAGTGGACAGTCATTTGGAAACAATTGAACAACATTAAGGTCCATGGAGATCAGTGCTCTACCCCAAAAACCAATAAAATAAAAACATTCAGGCTCATAATCAGCTTAACTACAGAGCCAAGACATTCAGAAAGGGAGGAGAGTAATATGGTTAAACATTAAGGAAAATCTCATTGTAACAAAAAACAGATAATATTACAGATCTTCAACTATACCAAAAAATAGAAAAAAAACATTTTGTTTGCCCTGTGGACAATTTCTCCTGCATCTAAATACCCTCATGTCTGTAAATATATTAACTCCAAGATCACACAATGAAAAACTTCCCTATCCTCACTACTTTGTAGTTCTACTCTGTTTAACAGACAATTTTTGACAAATACAGAAATTGAAACGTGTTCAATGATTTGTATTTCATCAGTAACCCACTCAACAAAAATGAATTAAATCTTTCAGAAGGCTAAATCTTGAGAAACTGGGCAATGCCTCAGGGAAGATGAAGAAGAGAAACATGAAAGTGCTGTGAAACACTGAGAATACATAAAAAACAGCCATCACAGAAGGAACATACCTTTTTGTGAAATACAAATGCACAATGAAGGAAAAACAGCGGTGGAACTTAAGTGTGGTACTGTCAAAGGCAAACCGGAAGCATATAAGATTCAAAAGATATAAAGAAACGCAGGCAGAAAACAAATAGCACCAGTTAAATCAGAGTGAATCAAGAAAATGATCAGAAAATAAAAGCTAAAATGAATTCAAGCCACTTTAATAAAAAAGGAAGGCAAAATGTTTTACAGCTATATAAGAAATAAAGAACAATATGAGGATGGATACAGAAGCTCATTAGCGCTGCCATACTAGCAGTGTTAACAATGACACAGCTGGGTACTCACCTTCTTCCTCAAGTGACTTGCAAAACTGCTGTTATGAAGTATATGAAAGCAAATTAAATTCAGTAATAAAACCAGTGATTTTCTTTTTACTACTGAAGATAATCTGCTTTTCAGACATTTAAAAGTACTGTATGCATTCTCGTGATTACATTTCAGAATGATGAATTGCTGCTATAACAGAGAACTCCACCACACTGCAGGTATGTTTTGAGCAGTGTCTTCATTTATGGAAATGTTACCCACATGTTGCAGGAAAAGTATCTGCACACTGCATGCATGAACAAATTAAAAATGGATAATGGTGGACAGAAAGAGATAGTTAGAAAACATAACTACTTAAGTAAGCATGTCTGTTTAATACAGAAAAATGAAGAGAGGAAAGACCTATAAAGTCCATTCAGAAAAGGTATCAGGAGTAAAGGACTGGATTCCAGTCCTTTTGGAAAAGAAAGGATCATGAAAACTCATTGATTAAAGGCGGGTAAGGCAGTGCAGCCTCATATTTGTTGTGGCAATAAATGTGAGATGCAATCTATTAAATCACCACTGGTAAAGACATTTTTTTATACTTTAGGTATGTTGAGTCATACAGCATGGTTTTCATACATGCCATGCCGAAAGTAAAACTGTATTTGTTACTTAGTTTAGGTTACTGTAGAAAATGCACTATTGCAGATGTTTACACATCTTTATAATGATTTCTAGGTATGCATCTGTGTTGCTTGAGTGAAGTTGCATGCAGTATCTTTTCAGTGCACTTTATTTGTGATAATGGAGTTTGCATTTTATGCATTGCACTTGTTTATGCTTACATATGTGTATGTGTGCAGGGTACAATATGTCTGTGGCTATGTTTATCACAATAATTGTAGTGCTATAGTGCTATATAGCCTTCTTGTTTTAGATCTTCCTCACCATACCTGCATTTCTGCATTCACTGTACCTCTGAGGTATTGGTGACCTGATCATGCCTTTTTGTTTCATTTCTGGCACTGTTTTTTTCTTGTACTGTGGAGCTATACCAGTGATAGTTTGGTAAGAATCTGCTAAAAAAGTTATTGTGTAAATTTTGTATTTTAACAGTTACCACACACATCAGCAGAACAATGAAATGTACATATCTTGTCAGCAGCAGTTCCATCACAGATATTGTGGCTGTTTAGTCCTCTGTCACTAACTGGTCATCTATTCTACTTAACTATCTTACTGTTGTTACTAATTGTGACATCCCTGCTCTAGACTAGTAATCAAGGAGCCTCAATCCTCACACTGATACTGGCAAAGGACTTTAACTTTGAACAAAAATAGATACATCCAATATTTTCAGATGCAGCTCTCTGCACCAAGCAGAATTTCCCTTAAGAATACACAGGGAACACACACAGTCCAGGGGCTAGGTTTCCCTCTCTCTCTCCAGGCCCCCAATAACACAGCCCACTGGCACAGCTGTAGAGTTGAGTTCTCAGCCGAGTGTTCCAAGCTAAGTCCTCCACTACCCTCTCTGTGAAACCAGGGCTCTGTTTCCCTTGTCCAAGTAGCTGACACACACACTCTTTCAGATTTGATTGTCACACACACACACACACACGCGCGCGCGTGTGCAAACACACACACACACACACACACACACACACACACACTTGGGAAAGGCTGGCACAGATTTACACCTGCTATCCCAAGACTATGAGGTAGTTCCACCGCCAACAGAACACTCCAAAGCCAGCTACTCTAAGGCTCTTACAAGTGCAACCAATTATACTGAGTACAATTAATACTAATACAAATTGTAGTGTTTGACCAATGCAGCAAGGCTTTCAGGAGTGGCCACAGTGTCACCAAATAAATATAAGTATTCTCAAAGGTTAAAACATTCTCTAAAGACCAGCCACAATGTAAAGTTTAAATATATTTAATAATAAATAATAAAAGAATATGAAAATGCTAAATATCTGTTTACAATAAACACCAGAGTTTCAATAACAGGAAATATTAAAAATAACACAGATGGAAAGGTTCACACAGATAGAGAAAAACAATACTTACTAATTTTACTATATTTTCCTGAATGATCTAAAGAATTACTGTGCCCACTACACTTACTAGAGCAAGGCAAGATGAAGTGGGTGAGTGGTCTTGTCAGTTCCAAAACCAGACTGCCCTGAGACTTCTGTCTCACCTGGTATTAAAACATCACTTCAGTGCTGGATTACAGATTCCTTGGTTTTTACTTTAATTTTTCAAAGTTAGCTGGACTGAGATTAGCCTCTTCTATTCCAGTATCCTCTGTTACAATATATTCATTTCAACAGTTATAATACAGTCTGACATACAGGTGTATTTCTTTTCTATCCAGCAGGACCCACTGTTGGTACATTGTTAACACAAGCAGTTTTACAAATACATTTTCAACACAAGCTCCTGTACAAATCAGTTTGATATACAAATGACATATAATTCTTTAGAAAACTCCAGCTAGCTGGCATATATTACACATCTACTGCCCTACCTCTCCTGGCATAGCAGGCAATACCTCACATCACCACGTCTCTCCCACCTTTGAAGACTCAAACTATTTTTTCCAGTGACCCTGGATAAACTCTTGAGAGGAATGAGCCTGCCTGGAAACACATTAACCCATACCATGTCTTGAGATCCCGTCTGCATTGGCATTGCTGACCTCATTACATTACTGCACTAGGTTGTGGCATCCAGGTTTCACAGTGAATGTGTCCCCAAACTTCTGCAACACCACTTGGATTTCTCGAACCTGGGTAGGGAATAGCCACAGTGGCACTGCTACCCCTTCCACTGAGGTGTCAGTCTGAGCCTCACTGAGGAGATCAGTCACCAGATCCCCCTCAGACTTGTCCTGCCATCCACTGCAAATGCTCAGTACCAGGGCCTTCCTATCATGGTAAGGCTTCATCATGTTAACATGGTACAGTTTGTGCACCTGCCTCCTGCCTAGCAATTCTACCATATCACTGACTTTCCTTACCACTTAGATGGGTCATTCCCAAGCCGCCTGCAGCGCATTGTTTCTGACAGGAATGAGAACCATAACCTGCTGTCCCACAGCATATTATCAGGCTTGAGCATTCCTATCATACCAGACCTTTTTTCTGCTGTTGAGCTCCTGCCAGGTTCTCCTGAGCCAAGCCCATGAGCTCCCTAAGCCTTGTCCTGAGGTTAGGACATATGCCACAACAGGCTCCTTGTGGGATTCACACTCACCCTCTCACTCATCATAAATCAAATCTAAAGGCCCCTTCACCCTATGCCCATACAGCAACTCAGAGACTGAAAAACCTGTGAATTCCTGGGGCACCTCTCTGTATGCAAACAGCAGATGAGGCACATATTTGCCCCACTGTCTCTTAAACTGGTCTGCAAAAGCCTGTAGCATGGTCATTAGTGTAGAGTTTAACCTCTTCACAAGACAATTAGTCTTGTGGTGGTAAGGGATGGTCTTTAGGTGCTTCACCCAACAGCCCTCCCACAGACAAGCCAGCAGGTCTGACATGAAATTGGATCCTCTGTCAGTCAGTATTTCTCTTGGAAAACCTACTCTACTGAAAATCTCTAACAAAGAATTTGCCAACTTCTCTGCCTCAATGGAGAACAGCGTCACTGCCTTAGTGTATCTAGTAGCATACTCTATTACCACCAGGATACACTTCTTCCCTGTGGAGCTTGGGGTATTCAGAGGTCCCACAATATCCATAGCTACACTCTGAAATGGCTCCTCAATCACAGTCAAAGGCATCAGATGAGCTTTTGCCTTGTCTCCTGCTTGCCTACCTTTTGGCACTGCTCACAAGTCCTGTCGTACCCTGTTACATCCCTTGCAATCTCAGGCCAATAAAAGTTCTGCATAATACATCTCTTGGTATGCTTTATGCTTTATGTCCATATGATCTGCAAAAGGAATGTAATGGGCTATGGCTAGAAGTGCCAGACAGTAGGCTCTAGGCACTACCAACTGCTGTATTACCTCACCCTCTAGCCCTCCCTCAGGCTCCACTCTCTATACAGTAACCCTTTGTTGCAGTATATAGACTCCCCTTTTCCTTGAGGATCAGGTGCCCCCTAAGTACCTTCCTCAAGCCTCTTAATGTAAGGTCCAAGAGCTGAGCCTGTCTCAACTCTACCTTTGTGACCTTTTCTAGTTCCTTTCCACAGGAATTCTTGTATCCTGTGACAGCAGTGCCTCACTGACAGCCTGGGTACAACAACTCACCTCTGCCATTGCATTCACTCTGACCAAGGGAGCATCAGTACCTACCAGCAGCAGTGGCTTATTGTCATAGGGTAGCCCCTTCCTGAAATAGCCACCTCACCAGCCCTGGCTTCAGGTGTGGGGTCTGTCTGGGTCTCCCCCAGGGTATCAGCCCCACATGCCTGTCTCCAAGCAAAACTGAATTTGACTGCAGATGCACAAATTACTGCATTATCAGAATCATTCCCTATCAGGATATCTGTAGTGATATCCTCAAACACACCTATTTGCTTTCTTCATTTTCCATCCTTCCAGTCAATGTTAACCCTGGCCAAAGGGTTTGGAATGGGGTCCCTACTAAAGCTCTGACTGGAGTGGACTGCCCGAGCAAGTACTGCTCCACTTTAAACACTTCAGGCTTCACAATGGTTATTTCAGAGGCTGTGTCTCTCTTAGCAGTGGCGTGTTTTCCATCCACTAAGATAGGATATGAATTCCAGTGATAGTCTGGTACCCCTGTTATCTCCAGACAGGGTCTATGTTCTACCAAAAAGTAAAAAACCCGAAAGGCAAAATATTGAATAAAAAAAATATCAAACAGAAGATAGTGAAACCAATAATTACTGAAGAAAGACATCATTGAAAAAAAAGTAATCGACAGTCAGCTAACATTGCAAACACAACCATCCCGGGGGCTGTGCTCCCCTTGAACTATATATATACCAACTCTGAGATCGCACTGCTGTGGGGAATAGGGCACATTTAAAAGGCTTCCCTTCACTTACCTTACATTCGATGAATTTATTTTCAATGATGTTGTTGTTTGGTAATTGTCAGTTTTGCTGTCTTCCATTAAATATTTTGCCGTTCGGGGTTTTTATATTTCAGTAGCTGAATATAGATCCTCCAGACAACTTACCACTGGCATACTGTTATTCCCACTTTCTGGCTCCCCCATCTTTTGTTTCCCACCTTGCCTCCATGGACATCTGTATGCTACATGGCCCCACTGGTTACATTTAAAATATCTAACCCTTGATCCTGGCTGTGTACCTAAACTAGTGACTTCCCCTGTTACTGGTGGACTCTGTTGGGGTGGTTTAGGCTGCCCACCATGGGTTCCCTTATATCCATGTGCAGCACTGGGTGTCCTCTTCTTGTGCAGTGATGCCCCGCTTGCTAAGTAGAGATCCTCTTTTCTCCCCAGCCCATCTGCAGAGTTACACTCCCAGTCTGCCAACCAGATTCTTATGTCCTCAGGCAAAGTGCTAAGGGCTTCTTCCCTCACCAAAAGGTCTTCCAGCCTTTCAAAAATGGTGACCTGACACTTACTCACCTACTATGAAAATAAGTGCTTAACTCAGCAATATAATCACATACACTTTCATCTGTCTTGTGTCTATGCTCACAAAACTTTTTTTCTGTAAGCTTCAGGTGTTAACTTAAAACATTCCAATAAACATTGTTTTACTTTATCACAGTTTAAACAATCAGTATCAGACAATTTAGAAGCAGCAGTTACAGCTTTACCATGGAGTAAGGAGGTCAGGAACCGTACCCAGAGCCCTTGGTCAACATTATACTGTTACATACTATTTTAAATATATGACTAAAACTTTGAAAAAATTATCACCCTCTGTGAACAGTGGAAGAAATTTACTGACCTTTTTTCTTTTTGGGGTTCAATTACTCCCTTCCCCATTACCTTCATGACCTTGATGAAGTCAGCATCTCCCTCTCATGTTGGCACTATTTTTCATTTTCTTCAGCCTCCCAATGCCACAGTCTCTCTGCTGATTCTAACTCCATATGTTTTGCCTGCTGCAGTCTCTCATTATTTTCAATCTCCAAATGCCGCAGTCTTCTAATTCCAAATGTCTGACTTCCAGTTCAAGTCTATTTAACTCGAAACAGATTTTTAAGTCCTCTGAGGAAAGGTGAACTGCCCTGCTTCTGCAGGCTGCACATCCCCATCACCAGAACGGTTATCCTCCTGGTTGCTGGTCTGGGCTACAGCTACGACTAAGGCTGAAGAAATTTCCTCTTTAGTCAGGTTGGCATGCACCAGTCCTTTGCCTTCACACACCTTGGCCAACTGGTTCTTTGTCAGCTTGCCATAATCCTCTGCTAACATCTTTGTCTGCTTTACCTGACTAAACTAAACTAACAAAAAATAAATAAAACTGTTGTGAAAATGAAACTCTGTTTAGAGAGAGAACACAACTTCAGTGACTGCAGAAGTTCAATTAATATCCCACCACTGCTCACAAATATGTGATGTCCCTGTTCTGAGCCAGTAGTCAAGGAGCCTCAATCCTCACACCAACACTGGTGAGGGACATTCACTTGGAACAAAACTAGATACACCCAGTATTTTTACATGCAGCTGTCTGCATCAAGCACAATTTCCCTAAAGAGCACACAGAGACACTCAGTCCAGGGGCTGGGTCCCCCCTCTCTCCAAGTCCCCAATAAGGTATCCCACTGGCACAGCTTTATAGTTGAGTCCTCAGATGAGTGCTCCAAGCCAACTCCTTCAGCACCCATACTGTGAAACCAGTGCTGTATGTCCTTGGTCCAAGTAGCTTACACACACACTCTTTAGATTTGATTTTTACACACCGACACACACACACACACACACACACACACACACACACACACACACACACACACACACACACACACACACACACACCTGGTAAAGGCTGGAACATGTTTACCAGCTATGCCCAGAGTATATGGTAGTTCCACCACCAGCAGAACACTCCAAAGCCAGTTACTCTGAGGTTCTTACAAGGGTACTCAATTATACTGAGTAAAATTAATACTAATACAAATGGTAGTATTTGACCATTGCTGCAAGGCTTCGAGGAGGAGCCACAGTGTCATCAAATAAAAATAAGTACGCTCAAAGGTAAAAACATTCTCAAAAAGACCAGCCACAATGAAAAGTTTAAATATATTTAATAATAAATAATAAAAGAACATGAAAATACTAAATATCGGTTTAAAATAAAATAAACACCAGAGTTTTAATCACAGGAAATATTAAAAATAACACAAATGGATAGGTTCAAACAGATACAGAAAAATAATACTTAACTAATCTCACTATATTTTCCTGACTGATCCAAAGTATTACTGTCCCCTAGTACACTTACTAGAGCAAGGCAAGATGAAGTGGGTGAGTGTTCTTGTCAGCTCAAAAAAACTGTCCTGAGTTTTCTGTCTCACTTAGTATTAAAACATCAATTCAGTGCTGGATTACAGAATGACATCAAACACATCTGGTCATCTAATTTCTGGCTCCTGCACTACCTCCCTTTTACTAGAAACGGAACCAGAATTTAGCACATGTGTTACCATACACACAGATAGAGCATTTCTAAGATGCATTATTGAATCTGGAAGCTATAAAACCATTTCAAAAGCTTCCACCCTTCCAGGATAGCAATTAGTTCACCCCTAAGGATAATACAGTAGGATTTCTAGTCCTAGTTTCACAGACATTTTCTCTATGGCTGGAATCAGAACTATAAGATACAATCTTTATGGCGTAAACCAGGTAATTTAATTTCAGACTCTTTTTCAAAGTTAGCTGGACTGAGATTAACCTCTTCTTTTCCAGTATCCTCTGTTACAATAAATTAATTTTAACAGTTACAATACAGTCTGACATACAGGTGTATTTCTTTTCTGTCCAGCAGGACCCACTGTTGGTTGATTTTTAACATAAGCAGCTTTACAAATACATTTTCAACCCAAGCACCTGTTCAAATCAGTTTGATGTACAAACTCACTTACAAAACTCCAGCTAGTTATGCTGGCATATGTTACACACTTACTGCCCTACTTCTCCTGTCATAGCTGACAATACCTTACATCATCACACTAATGTTTGATGCTCCTATCCATTACTGTATTTTTATCAACTTCTTCCACCATTCATATGAATAAGACAGTGGTAGAGATGCAATACCCAGCCATTTCATCTTCTCATGATGAACGTGAAAATGAACAAGCGGACTAGAATCAATGTCAGGGTCACATGATTCTCATTCTCCAGATCTGGGCAGGGCAAGAGAAGTGGCAAAGCAGCAACAGTGGAGAGGTGTGGTGTAGTTTTGAATGCTAATGAATCACCTGTTCTGTTATGGTGAGCTTGGAGCATATGGAAAAGGAATTGGTGGCATATCATTAAGCATGTCTGGTGGTGGCATGAACTGCAGAAGCACATTGTAATTAGGGCTCCCATTGTGGAAGGTAGCCATCAAATGACCTGTATCCTGGAATGAACTAACAGATGCATGCAGAAATGTCAGTAAGACACATTTTGAGGTGAGGCTATCATAACCCCTGAATGAGGCCCCAGAGAAGAAGACAAAGAAGCATAATGACTGACATCATATTTATGTATGACATAGTTGCATCACTCCTAGTCTGCACTTATTAGTATCATTGCTGGCTGTGTTTGTCCTGCCATTTCTGTGTGCACCCTTGCCATATACTTTTCTTTCATTATCTTCTCAATCCTGTTTTTCCCCACTGCTTATTGTACCACCTGCTTCATCACTGGATGCTCATTTCCCTGTTCCATTTACCGTGTTTGTGTGTGTGTGTGTGTGTGTGTGTGTGTGTGTGTGTGTGTGTGTGTGTGTGTGTGTGTGTGTGTGTGTGCATGAGTGTGTGTGTGCATGTGTGTGTGTGTGTGTGTGTGTGTGCATGTGTGTGTGTGTGTGTGTGTGTGTGTGTGTGTGTGTGTGTGTGTGTGTGTGTGTGTGTGTGTGTGTGTGTGTGTGTGTGTGTGTGTGTGTGTGTGTGTGTGTGTGTGTGTGTGTGTGTGTGTGTTTGTGTGCTGCACCGTCTCCATTCTACTGAATTCATCCCTTCCCCCTTTTCTTATGCTATTTATGTTGTAGTTTCCTGCTTTGTTTTTTTTCCATGTTGTCATCCTCCTTGACTGCATAGAGATTTTGTCCTGTTTTAGGGCATAGATATGGGCCATTCATGCACATATACTGTTGAGACGATGGTTGTACCATGACTTGGTGAATCCTATCAGGTTAAAACTATGTATCAGTGTATCCTGGCTTATTAAGGCTTCTATAATTCCCTTTCTCCAACATAGTGCAACCTTAGAGTTAGTTGACATGTAGCTAGGTGGGTGTGCAGGGGAAAGCCTCCCCCCAACAAAGGCCAACATGTTTCATCAGGGACAGAGCAAGGGTCATATAAGACTGGGATTCACTGGAATGAATTTTTGACTTAATAGGATTTGTTGATTCATAGTGGAACCAGAGACATCATCTATACTTGTGCACTTTAATACTTCTGTTGTAAGTAGTCTTGTGTGAGATCACCATTATGGGGTTCATTTTTCCATAAGCTGTCTCACTCATTCTAGAGCCCATATGTAGATTGAAATTTCTCAGTATGCCCTGCCATCCTCTGTCTGGCACAGTTTTGAAGGCCTATGTTGCCACTAGCATGTACTGCAGCTAATTCTTCAACTTGTTGCTAACTATTAGCATTTAAATGCTATGTCTTCTTATTTTGTTGTTGCTATGTATATTTGTTACTGATGAGATAATTTAAAACAAATGTCTGTTTTGTTAGACTATTTAATTTCAGCATACCTCTCAACTGTACGGATTTTCGCAGAATGTCCAGATTTTTGCCTCATATTTTTGGTCCATTTTTCATAAAATTGTTTTTTTTGGCAAACTAGTGGCAAATCATTGGAAAATAACAACAGATATTTGAGTTTCAGACTCCGTACCCTTCAAAAAAATACATGCTTAGGCAAAACCTGTTATTCTATCAACTTTCTAAGTTTGTAATAGCAATATTTAAAACCTGCCCCTAGTTTTGAGCCTTTGTCCCACTTTTATTTATGGCTTTGTCCAGATTTTTTGCTCTAAGAGGTTGAGAGGTATGAATGTCAGTCTTCCAGAGAACTAGAGTGAGGCTATTGTAGCACCTCTGCCATCTGATGGTACCTCTGCCATCCTCCATCACCTCCTAGACCACGTCCCTGCTCATCCTAGCCCACATCCCTGCTCCTCCTAGTCTACATCTCTGCTCATCATAGCCCATATTGCTGCTCATCATTCCACTTTTTTGGTTCATAAGTAAGTACTAGGCAATCAGTCTGCAGACCATTACAAGCATAACCAAAAAAAAAAAAAAAACTCTGTTCAGACGTTACCTCTAGCCTCAAGGGAGGGAAGACAAGATAGACCAGGGGAGAATTTGGCATTGCCCATCCAATTATCTAGGCTTACCATGAAGGTGGCAAAGGTGCTACTCTACTTGACATGTGGTGGAAGTTTGTTTCAGAGCAGAGGAGGAGGTTGGAATATGAATCTATCACGTGTCATTTATCTGCTAATAGAGGTTTACTTCCTTTAATTGAGTATTTGGGGTACCATTAGGTCTACGGAGGAAGAGAAAGTCAAAAAGGGTCAGGTCTTTCAAGGTTCTAAAGGATAGACACAGATCTCCATAGAGGAAAACCAAAAAAATGGAAGGCAAAGAATTGAGCTGAAACCCAAAAAACTTATTATTTTACAAAAGTGCTTTCATCCTTGGTACAGCAAGGCTTCATCAGAACTCTACATCACAGGTAGAAAAAATATTTATACCCCCACTTCTCAGTTAAAATCGTCATTCATTAAGCAATCAATCACCATGGTAACAGACAGACTAATGAGCTTCGCAAACACGATTAAAAACATCCAACCCATAAATGCTACTTTACAAATATATATATATATATATATATATATATATATATATATATATATATATATATATATCACAGCACTTACATTAAAACATAAATAATGCTAGAATAAAATGAGTTGTTGAACGTAAAAACCACACAAAAACAAGATCATCATAAAAAAAGCAGCTCTCAGCTTTAAAACACTAGAGAATGAAGTGGTTTCATCTGAGCAAAGTTATACAGTGGCATTGGTTTTCAATTGCCATCTGAGTTCTTGAAATTCTGCAAAATCATCCACTGACCCACCTCTCTGCCCTAAATCAACCTGATCAATGATTATAAATTTAAATCCGTGAGACGGGCTTTTCTCCAAATGTTTGTACAGTGCATTTCCTACTTCTTTCTTCTTTATATCTTAAAGGTGCTGGTAAACACTTTTTGTAAGACTAGGCCAGATAAACAACTCCCTTACTCTCACAATAAAATTTCTTAACAATGTTGATCTGCCCAAAGCCTTGTAACACCACCAATGTCCCTTGCATAATATAAGGGCATTGGGCACAATGACCACATTTAGCCATACGTCCATTATCCAACCATCCTATAGAGGCCTTTCTAATAACGTCTCAACACATTGATCGTTTTTATAGACAATGGCAGGTTTTTCATCCACAATTTCTAAGTGTTCCTGCTCAAGCCCAAATACTCTCCACTTTCTTTGGATAATACCTTTAACTCCAAAGAAATCATTATTATAAGTCAAAATAAGGGCCCTACTTTACAATTCAGGATCAGTGTTTACTTGTGTAAGGCCGGGAGCACCTAAACCCCTAGAGCCTAATAAAGGTAAAAAATTACCACTGATTTTCTTATGCTTAACCTCAGTTAAAATATTCAATAAAAAGGCCTCTGGGTAGCCTCTTAAGCTAAACATGTTCAGCAGTGTGTTACATTCCAACTGGAAATCACAATCATCCATTATCATCCTAGCCAATCCTACATATTGACCTTTCACCGAGGCCTTCTTCTGATAAACAGGGTGCATACTGTCAAAATGCAAAAAAGAATTAGAGTATGTGGGCTTACGATAAATGGTTGATTCAAAACCTTTTTTCACCTTATTTTTCCTAATAGTGATGTCCAGGAAATTAACCATATCTACCTGAACATCCATCATAAACCTCAAAAAGTCAGTAGTAGAGTGTAAGTAATCATAAAATTCATGCAATCTATCAATACCATCAATCCAAAAGAAAATCATGTCATCCAAAAAATGTCCATAATATACCCAACTATCCTCGAATTCAGGATTAAGTACAAATTGGGCCTCCCAATAAGAGGGCACCACATTAGCAAGCATGGGGGCACAAACAGCCCCCATAGCTACACCCATCTTCTGTCTAAACAATAGGTTTTTGAATAACAAAAAATTATTTTCGAGGACCATGCTCATAAATATCCTCAGGTTACTAATGTCTTATCAAGGTTGGTAAAAAAACTCAAATATTCGTAAATCCATTCAACCCCTAGCTCATGGGGAATGACCGAATATAGATATTGAATGTCTGCTGTCACAAAAATCAAATCATCACTATACATATCATTAAATATTTTCATCAAAAAGTCCATGAATCTTTCAGAAGACAACCATTATTCTCAAAAATGTTTTTCATATGTAAATCAATAAATTTAGCAAGGCAAAAGGTTTTAGATGCTTTAGCATACACAGTAAGGTGCATTCATTGGTTGATCTAATAGATTTTTGTGGATTTTAGGGATCCCAAACATGGTGGGGGTCCTGGGGTTACCGACCATCAAAACTCATATTCATCAAAAGAAATCAAAGTCTCAAGTAACATTTCTTTTAGTGTCAGGTCAATGTTTCTATAAGCTATATTTACTTCATTGATCAAAACCTCTTCATAAGTATCTGACTACATTATATTAACATTCTATTAATATAATCATTGGTGTCCATAACCACCAGGCCCCCACCTTCGCCTGGTTTCATCAACCTAAGCTGTTTTTTCTGAGTAATTTCTTTCAATAAGGTCCTCTCTTTTAGGGTCAGGCTACAGTGAGCCCCCATCCTTGAGCCACTTTTAAAATAGTTTCTAAGATTAATTCCAGACAATTTTTCAAACAATACAACTATAGGATAGGATCGGGGGGGGGTTTGAATACGCTTGGCCTTTTAAAACCAGTTATCACAGCACCCTTCTCATCATTAACATTCCCAAAATAAAATGCATAATTTGATTTCCTTGTAAATAATTTAAGTTGTAATAAAACATCATCCATAGTAGCATTCCTATCTGGGACAAAAGTTAAGCCCCTTACAAACAAATTAGCCCACATCATATTAACTTCAAAGCCACTGTAATTGTATAACTTAAAGTCACCATGGTGATTCTGAACAATAAAACATGCAGTACAGTTTTGTTCAATCAAGGAGTTGTTTTCACTCTGCCTCTCCTTCTCTCCTTCACTCTCCCCCTCCCTCTCCTTCTCCCCTTCACTCTCCCCTTCACTCTCCCCCTCTCTCTCCTTCTCCCCTTCACTCTCTCCCTCCCTCTCCTTCTCCCCTTCACTCTCCCCCACCCTCTCCTTCTCCCCTTCACTCTCCCCTCCCTCTCCTTTTCCCCTTCACTCTCCCCTCCCT
Source organism: Protopterus annectens (assembly GCF_019279795.1). Lineage (NCBI taxonomy): Eukaryota > Metazoa > Chordata > Ceratodontiformes > Protopteridae > Protopterus > Protopterus annectens. The sequence continues at coordinate 1,422,972,935 of NC_056733.1, read as the reverse complement.
CTCTGTGGAGAAGGGTGGCTGTATGGATAGGAAATGGATTAGAACCACTGATGCTGATACCTCTCCCTCTGATCGACCAACCTGTGAGATCACCTCAAAGGGGGCACCTCTAAAGGGACATCTCCTTTATCCAAATTATAGTCCTTGTTGTTATTACAACCCACAGATTTGTCTTCAATACCTCTACAGTCCACAGATTTGTGAGCCAAATCACACACATAGAGGACTTTGTAAGAGAAAGAGTACAGAGAAAGTGATGCCAGTCTCTCCTAGTAACTGATCTTTTTTTTGTTATGAATCATTGAGGTCTCTCAAGCTGTGTGATATGTTTAGACAAATACATAACAAAGGGTGCATTATATTCAGTTATGGGTGTAATGGAGATCCTTTGGAAATTAGATGGGCCATATAAAAGGATTCCCGAATTACAGTGGAGACATAATAGGCAAATGATACGGAATTATTAACAAGAATGCCTAAATCTCTTACAATGGGGTGTGATTTGAGGGGTCCATCACCCATATAGTAGATTAAACTATTTTGTTTACCAAAATGAACTATGCTACATTTTTTGCATTTAATTTGAGACTATTGTCCTTGAACCAAGTGTTAACATGGTCTAACCCATGCTGGAGCAATTGTGAGTCAGTTGAAGGTGAAATAACAGCACCCAATTTACAATTATCTGCAAATTTAATTAATAATAAGGCAGTAGTGCTAATCTGAAGGTCAGAGAAATAAATGTGAAATAAGAGGGGCCCCAAGACTAAGCCCCATGATACATGAAGTAGCACTTCACTGCAAAATATAAACATTTATAATCAGATTGCACATCTGCTACCCTAACTAGCCTCTCTTCTGTCTCTCTTCACTTTTATTTCCCAGTCTGACTGTCTCCCTGCCTGCATCTGACTGACACAGGATTTGTGCTCTTCAGTCATCCATTTCTTCTGAATGCAACAAGCTTCTAGCACCCAGTCCTCCTGTGGGCTCTGCATCTTCCCGCATCCATTCCTACAGGTGCTTAAGTTACACTCCAATATCACACCTAGACCAGTTCATCTATTTCAAACCCTCATGTCTTGTTTAACAAATCTTTTTTTACTCCAACCTGTTTCTGACATTATGTTCATTTTCAGAAGGTGGTTGTGGGTAACTCCACATTGTCTCCTGTTCTTCTATGTCCCTTAAGTTTGTTAATCTTTCTTTTGTTCAATATTACTTTACTTCATATCTCATATCTCCTCAAATCATAATACTTCTTTTGACTTTTTATTTTTTCTTTTGTTTTAGTTCTTTCTTTATACTAGCCATATACTTGAATGCAGTCTCTGTTAACCATTTCCTAACCAATTCTTCTTCTTCCTATTTGCCCAGCAATTGTATAAGGCTACCTTTCCTCTACTAGAGCCCTGTTTATTTCCCTTCTTTGACATGCTCTGTCAGTAGTCTCCTTGACAGACATGCTCTGTCAGTGTTCTCCTTGTCTGACATGCTCTATCAGTACTCTCCTTGTCTAACATGCTCTGTCAATAGTCTCTTTGTCTGACATGCTCTGTCAGTACTCTCCTTGTCTAACATGCTCTAGCAGCATTTTCCTTGTCACCATGGATGTGATAATTGTAACTTAATTTTTAAGATCACTGAACAAATTTTATTTTTATGCCAAAAGGAGATTATGTATGTGCACTATTCAAAATACCTTCCAATTGGAACATAAACATTGCTTTTTCTTTTATGAAAGATGGTCATAAACAAAAACATGGATCATCTAAACCGTAACTAATGAAAAGGTTAGAGTTCTGCAAACACATTTATTCTCAGCATGTTGTTTCTCTTAACAAATCCAGTTCAGCACATGTAGCAGTTCCTCCATACCACTTCATGTATGTAACATAGGCTCTAACAACATATTTGACATACTAGACAGTGAATATATTATGTTATTATAATATAGTTATATCTGAATAAACATTCATGAAGTCAACTAGTCACTGTTCAGGGGACAAGTACAAAATTTGTAGGGGGGTATATTGATTTGTGGCCCATGAGAATGAGTAGTTATGTTCAGGGAGTGGCTGGTACCAGACTAGGAAGTTTGTTCATAATGCCAGTAGCTGTGGAATTGGAATTAAATATACCAGAGTAAGAGTTGTCATGACTTCTGAGCTCGATAGATGACAGACGCAGCTCAGGAGAATATATGGAGATGGTCGTTCTTACTTTCACTGTGTTGCAATCTGTAAGCCAAGTGTATTTTGGTGTGACTGTGTGCTCAGTCATGTTTGGCAAAGCTTTGTAAATCTTGAGCTATACAAGTGACATTCCCTCATTTACAGACACTGGAGGGTATCTTCTTTTGTTAGCTGACAAGTTTCGACTCACCCATACCTAATATTAGGAGTCCCCACACTGGACAACCAGCAGCTGTACAGAAATGTACTATGCATCAAAAATCTACTTCCTGATATATGTACCTGTGAGTGGTATCTCCCTTCCCATGAGCTGTATTGATTTTTGGGGTTGGTAATATTAAGTGGGAGGGGAGGGTAGAAGGAGGATAATGGTTGTTGCCAAAAACAGGGATTTGCATGTCTTTTTGACTATCATCCCAAATAGTTTTCTTCATTCAAAAGCACGTTTGTATAACATAATTGTTTATCAAGATGCCTACACCTCTTCTTATTATCACATAGCTATCGTTTAAAGTGATTTGTTACACTTTTTAAGTGTTCTGGTTTTGTTTTGAAGGCATTACAATAGCAGTATTGCTTACCATAGTGGTAACTGTTGTGCATTTTCTTTGGTGGAATTATTTATTTCCTAACTGAAAATGTCAAAAGAGCATTCTGAAACTTATTTTTTGTAAATCTCTACCCCCCACCAGCATGATGTCATGTTAGATAACAGTGTTAGAGTAAAGCTAAAAATATTGGTGCGGCAGTCTTTTTTCAGAGCCCTGCTCTTATTTTTTTTTGGATTTCAACTGTAACAGGATGAAAAATAATGTAAATGTTGTCAGATACATATTTTAATCTAATTATTATTGCCCTGTGTGTTTTATTACTTTATACAACTGTACTTTTCAAGAAGTTACTATTACGTTTGTGCAATGGTGAATGAGGTTATATTTGTGTTATAATGCTTGTAGCCTCATGTTTGTTGCAGTTCATTTTTAAAAATGGCATGAATATTTTATTTTGTGTTTGTGAAAATAGTTACTCATTTATGTATTGTTTTCAGATGTCAAAGCCAAGTTATATTAGTTGTGCAGTGCATACCTTTCAACTGTCCAGAATATCCCTGAACAGGTTTTTACAAATGTGTACAGAGCCAGATCATGGTCAAATGGGGCTCTAGACAGGGTAATGGGCAAGGCCCCTGCTCCCCACAGCCATTCTAGTGTTCCTTTACTTGGCTCTCACCCCCCCACCCCAACTACCATAAACATTGTTCAAAAATGTCAGTGTACACACTATTTTCTTCTTTAGTTTTCAGATCAATATAGAGATGTGGATTTAATTTAAAACTTGTAAATTATTTATCCTTTGTTGACCAAATTAGTCCCACTGAGCTAGTAGCCTCTTTTCAGGGGGAACACCCAAGGTAGTATTTATTCTACTAGTGAAAATTTGGTCAGGACATCAGGGAACTTCCCCTAGTCTTGATAGTCGAGGGAAGCCTTTGTGTGTTACACATCCTGACTTCCGGTTTCCTGTCCAGGCATGGAGATGGCCTGAAGGAACAGGGAGAAAACATGGCTGATTCAGCTTTTGCTGAAAATAAAGTGAAAGTTGCTGAAAATGTAATTGAAATGGTAGAATCGCTACCAGAAGTTTTTTCTGATGCTGTGGTTGCAGAAAAAGCAGTGATATTGGAGGAAAAGGAGATTGTAGCTGTAACAGAGATGGATTCAGAGAAAAACTTTTAGAGGAGATTGTTTGAAGTAGAGACAGTTACCTCTGAAAAATGCATAATTACAACTCTCCAATCTGAGGGGGGGGGGTTGAGGGATGATTATTTGGAAGAAATGGTAAACCGAAATGAGCCAGAAAGTGGAACAGCAATTTCATGGAGCGACAACATGAAGAAAGCAGAAGAAGAAAAAGGAGAAGAGACTGTACCAGAAAAAGTTCAAGAGACAAAAACGTATGCACAAACTGTAGGAGAATGAGCAAAGAATAAATAAAAGAAACAAAAAAAGAAGTATAAAGTATGCATGAGCAGTACAAAAAGAAGAAAGTTTGGACAGGTGTGAGGTTTGGGACTCTGTTATAGCACCACTGGGTGCCAAAGCAAAAGAGGTAAGAGCATTCATTTTAATTAATAAAGAGACTTTTTTGTGACTTGATATTTGAGACTGGCCAGGCCATAGAATTTTTTGGGGGTGCATATGAACAAAAGAAAAATATTTATCCATGGTCAGAATATGTGGTGCAAGCTTTTTACAGACAAATGAGAAAAAGGATAATAATCCAGTTTAGAACTGAAATTGATGCAAAACAACTGAAGGAACATTTGTTAACTATATGTAAAGAACTAATGATCACTACAAAAATATATGATGAAAGTGGACTATGGACTGGGGATGGGAATGTGGAGTAATACTGAAAATGGAAAATGATGATGTTATGCATGTACCTAATATTATTAATGTTCATTGTAATAGGGATTTTGTGAAATATAGAGGTCAACAAAAACTTTTTTTTGTGGAAAAAATGATAATTTTATCAATGAATGTGATAAAAAAAGATGTTATTTATATGGTAAAACAGGGCATACTGCAAAAAAATGTGATTTAACGTGCAAAAAATTGGGCAATACTGGTCATTCATGGCTAGAATCTGAAATGAATGTGCAAGAAAATGAAATGAAATGAAGTTATACAGCAGAAAAAGTGGAATGTGTTATACAAGAAAATGTACAAAAAGATATGACTGAGAAGGAGGTTATATGTGAAGTTAAAGAAAATAATAAGGAAAAAGAAACAGAAGAGAAGTGAGGAAGAAGCTGATTGGTGCACAGTAAGAAATAAAACCATTTTGATAGGGAAAATGTTAAAGAAAGTTCAAAAACATAATGCTTAGAGAAAATAAAAAAGGAAAGGGATAAACATTTTATTATACTAACTATTCTTAAAAGCTGAAAATATTAGCTTTAAATGTGAGCAGTATGAAAAATCTTAAAAGGAGAATAGGTATATTATAATGGTGTGCTGCAGTAGAGAATAGGTATATTATAATGGTGTGCTGCAGTAGAGAATAGGTATATTACAATGGTGTGCTGCAGTAGAGAATAGGTATATTACAATGGTGTGCTGCAGTAGAGAATATGTATATTACAATGGTGTGCTGCAGTAGAGAATAGGTATATTACAATGGTGTGCTGCAGTAGAGAATAGGTATATTACAATGGTGTGCTGCAGTAGAGAATAGGTATATTATAATGGTGTGCTGCAGTACATGTACTTATTATTGTTTTTGAAGATATCAGATTATTAACAAAGGAAGAAAGAACACAAACTGAAAAAATTTGGAACTGTGCAATACTTTGGATCATGGGGAAAGAAACATGCTAGGACATATGTATATTATGTCAAGAAAGCATTAAAATATTAGATGTAACCATAGTGGAACAAGGATGAATTATGGTGATAGACATGAGATGGAAAAATATGTCTATAGAATTATAGCTTTATATGCATATGTAACAAAAAAGAGAGAGAAATGATGTTTAAAAATATTCTCGAGTATGTTTGTGTAAATATGGACATTAAAGTGGTGGGTAATTTTAATTGTAATTTAAGGAAAAATAAGAGCAACTGTGATGTTAAAATGGCTAAAGAAATTGTAAGAAGTAAGTGTAAAGTTAAGTGTATGAGAGAATAACCACTGGATCTATAAAAGGAAAATTGATTATTTTTTTTAAATATCAGATAGTTTAAAAGTTATAAAAAAGTTATTAAATATGCTGGATTTCCAGATCATGTGGCTATGCAGATTAAAGTACAGGAAAGTGAAGAATATATAAGAATAGGAAAAGGAATACAGAGAATTAATGAAAATGAATTAGATTTAGAAGAGAAAAAGAACTTGTGGAATTATAGAAAAATCTTATGAATATGAGGGAATTTTATGAAAATTGGACTGTTTGGTGGCTTAATTTTAAAGTGAAATATATAAAAAAGTGTTTTTAGAATGTATAAGGAAGAAATGAAGAAAAGAAAAAGAGAGATATAAGAACTTAAGTCAACAAACCTTTAGAGACTTATTAGAGAAGAAAAATTCCTTTTATGAAAAAGAAAGATAAATATATGAAATGAATCAAATTAAAATTAACAACTTGTTACATAAGCAAAAATATTATTTACAAGTAAAGAAAGAAGAGGTAGCACCATATCTGAGTAAAATAACAAAAGAAGGAAAAATAATAAGAGAATTAAAAAATAAGGAAGGCAAGCAAATAAGACAGCAAGAAGAAATATACAAAATAATGAAAAAATATTTATTGGAATTATTTGTTAAACAAGAAGAAAACAGAACAAGTTTATAAAGGTAAAAAGTTAAATAAGGAAGATAATGAGTATTTAGAGCAAAAAATAACTGAAAGAATTGAAAATGAAAATCTGTTTATGAAAGGAACTATGTGAAACTAAATGCAAATGGCTGGATTGGGGAGAAATAAAAATAGAATGTGGAATAAAGCAGGGCTGCCCAGCTAGTAGTGTAATTTACTTATTAGTTATGAATGTAATAGTGAAGGAAATTAATAAAATGTCAAGTAGTGGTTGATACAAAATGATGAAGGAAGTGCAATTTTATGTGGATAATATTGTATTCATTGTTAAAAATAAAGTATGGATGGAAAAAGCAAATGAAAAATTAAGTATAAATTGAAAACATTGGTTTAAGTATAAATAAGGAGAAAAATAAAGGATTTGGTTTTGAAGGTATGATAGGAGGTGTTGAGTTCGATGAAAAATGTATAGATATATTAGGAATAATATTTGGAAGGAATGAATACAAACAATAACAATGGGATAATGTACTCAAAGAAGTAAAGGATATGACTCATTTTTGGAAATCATATAGATTTTCATACAGAAAAAACACACTAGTTGAATACCATGGCAATAGGAACAATTGCTTATGTTGCTAACATCTGTATGATTCCTATTAAGTATGAAAAGGAAGTAATGATAATTATATTTTCTTTTATATGGGGCTCTAGACTGAATCCAGTCAAGAGAGGGATTCTGTAAATGAAAGAAGAGCAAGGAGGTTTGGATTTAATAAGCCTAATAGTACATGTAGCATCTTTAATTTTATATAAGGTATTAAAAGGAATTATGAAGAAAAATAAAAACTTGATAGAAATTATACTATATTATAAATTCAAAGAACTGTGGGAAGGAATGGAAGTTAAAAATGAAATAAAAGAATTCTGATTGAAGAAATGAAAGAGTACCAAAACAAAAATGTGCTTTGAAAAATAAAAAAATAATATATGTGAGAAAAATAGAAAGGAATGGTACTTAAGTATTATGAAATCATTTTATTGTATTGATCCATGGAAAGATTTAGAAATAGATAAGAAAAAACCCATAATGATGAGATATAATAACTATAAAATGATTAAATAATGTAATGATTTTTTATGGAGGTTTTATATTAAAAAATTGCTGGTAAAGGCAAATATGCCCTACAAAAAAGCAAGCTAGAATATGTAATAAATGTGGAGAGTTTGAGACTACTGAGCATGTGTTTTTGAAATGTGAAAGAGTTAATAATTTGTAGAAAGAAATATGTAAAGATAATAAGGTGGAAAATTTGTTAAAATTTGAACAAATAAATATGGACATAATAGAATCTGGTTATTATGGTGCATGAAAACAGGAAGAAGTGAAGAAAATGGGCAGAGTAATATTTTATGCTTCATGGACTATATGGCATGAGAAACTAAATGAAATTTAATTACACTGAGAAATGGACTTTGACAAAGATTTTGGAAAAAATAATGTTTTGTTCATGGATAAAAGAGTCAGAGGAAATGCTTAAATTGAAGTTTATAATGTGTGGAGATTTGTAAATAGCGGTAAATAATGTAAATATATAAATATGTAAGTAATATGTAATGTATATATCAATAAAAAAATGCCCTACTCGTAGCAAGCAGGGATGATGATGGTGGTGCATCCAACTTCCTGCTTCCGTTCTGAGCATAAAGGTGGCTCAGAGAAACAGGAGGAAGTATGGAGAGTGTTTTTGAGGAGAAGATAGTGTGGGAGAAGGAGACTGAGAAGAAGGAGATAGCAGAGCCTTTATGAGAAAGACAGTTAAGTGAAGTGGAATAAGAGGAGAGGTTGTTCATATTGGTGGAGAAAGGAGGAGGGAAAGAGGAATGTCATTGAAGCTGTACCAGATTCAGATTGTCTATTCCAGGAAAGGTTGCTCAAGGGAGATGGAGAGAGACAGCAGGAATGTATTATTAAAACCCTCCAATCAGAAAGGTTGCAGGATGTTTATTTAAAGGAAATGATTAATCAGAGTGAACCAGAGAGTGAAGTGGTGGCTTCATGGGGTGAAAGTATGGAAATTATACAATTAGAGGAGGTTGCAGAGAACATGATGAAAAAGAAATCGTATGCACACAGACAGTGAAAGAAGGAGAAAGAAGAGCTGAAGAAGTGAAGGAGGTGAAAAAGAAATTGACTACAAGAATAAACAGTAAGAAAGAGAAAGGACTAGAAAGGTATGAAGTATGGGACACTGTAATTGCACCACTGGGTGTTTCTCCCAGGGAGGTAAGTGCCTTTATTCTTATTAATAAAGAAATGTATTGTGATATATTCTTTGAGATAGGACAATATATGGAGATTTTTTAGAATGGTATGAACAAAAAAAGAATTGAAACCTTATATGTATGTGTGGTACAGGCATTTCATACAGAAACCAAAAAAAAAAAAAGAGTTTTGATACAATTTAGAACAGAAGTCAAAAAAGACGAATTGAAAGAATATTTAAAGACTATATGTAAAGATGTAATGGACACAAAAAATATATGATGACCAAGGTTTATGGACTGGGGGTTGGGAATGTGGGATTATTTTGAAAATGGAAAGTGATAATGTTGCATATATCCCAAGTGTGATTACTCTGAATGATAACAGATGATTTGTTAAATATAAAGGGCAGCCAAAAACATGCTTTTTCTGTAGGAAAAAAGTAATAATTTGATTAATGAAAGTGATAAAAATGTTTTATTTGTGGCAAAACAGGGCATGAGCAAGAAAATGTGATATGAAATGCAAAAAAAATGTGGAAAAACTGGGCATACATGGGTACATTGTGAAGAAAATGTAGAAGTTACAGAAAAAGAATCCATACAGGTTCCGTTATATAATATAGGTCAAAATATAAAAAAGGAACAAGAAAGAAAGGCTAGTACACAGGAAAGAAATAAAGATTTAATAGGGGATGGAAACGATGGAGAAAGGGAAGGGGAAGAAGAGGTGCTTGATACAAGTGAGGAGGAATATATAAAATGAACTGAATTATTAAAAATACTTGGTTTATGTATAAATGAAGTTAAAAGTAAAGGTTTTGGATTTAGGAACCGTATCTGGATCAAATGATCATAAGAAAAAACAATGGGAGAAATTTTTTCAGGAATTAAGAGATATCCTTACATTTTGGAAGTCATATAAATTGTCATGCAAGAAAAAAGTATATTTGATAAATTATATTCTTTTAGGCAAGTTAGCATATGTATCAAGTATATGATTCTAGCTAACTATGAAAAAATAAATAATGTCTGTTATATTTTTGTTCATATGGGGATCTAGATTAAATCCAGTTAAAAGGGGGATTTTATATATAAGGGAAGAGGAAGGGGAATTAGAGTTAATTTACCCAATTGTGTATGCGGCTTCATTGAATTTCTATAGGGTCTTAGTAAGTTATAAAAAAGAGAACAGAAATTTAACAGAATACTTTTTGTATGCTAAATATAAGTGCTTTGGGGAAAATGAGGATAGGGAAAAGATGATATGAATGAAGATATAAAGGAATATCAAAATAAAATATTCTTACGGAAATTGAATGTGGACATTGTTTAAAAAATATGAAAGAATGGTATTTGAATATTATGAAAGAACATTATTTCATTTTTCCTTGGAAACATTTAGAGATGGGAAAAATGCTATTCAAATGAGATTTACGTGATGTAAGAAAATACATGAATGTAAAGATTTTTTCTGGAGATTATTAAAAGGTAGATTACCTGTTAAAGCTAACATGTCTTATAAATGAAAGCAAGAAAGAAAATGTATTCATTGTGGGGAACTTGAAACAGCAAAACATGTGTTTTAGAAATGTTCTAGAAAAAAAGACGTTATGGGAAGAAATATGTAAAAACAAAATGCTGAAAGGTTTTGAAAAGGATGAATACTTAAACATGGACATGTCTGAATATGGATATTATAGGTTCACAGGTTCATAGGTATGTACTAGGCTATCTGCCGAAGGCATTTATAAGCCTAGCCAGAATGTGTTGGCTTTTGTCGCCCCCCCCTTAGATTAGTTCCCTGTGCCTCTGTCCAGCAGATCCACTGAAGTGATCCCCGGGGTAAACTTTCTGTTTCCCATCCACTCGTCAAGGCTTCTTTTGAAGATTGTTAGCGAGGAGCTCTGCCTAATGTAGATTGGAATCTTGTTCCAGAGCATGGGAAGTCTCTGGGACAGGAATCTATCCCTCCAGCATGTCCTATTTCTTGTTGTGGTGAGGTTTAGATCCCTAGAGCATGTGGCTCGAGGGGATAAGGCTTTCTTTAGATGGAGCATGTCCATCAATTCTGGGTTGGACATGGCCTTGTATGTCAGGCAGAGATCACCTCTGAGTAAGTGGTATGCAATGAAGTACAGCTGGAATTTCTTCAGTCGAGCTGCATAGGGCATCTGTTTGAGGCCAGTGATTCTCTTGGTGAGGTACTTCTGTGGTCTTTCCAGCTGTTGCAGGTGTCTTGTAAGATACATCTCAAATGGGGCGTTGTACTCTATCATGAGTCTGATGAGTGATGAGTAGAGGGGCACAATGACCTCTTTTGATCTGGATGTAAACCTTTTTGTGATTAGGTGGGCCATGTAGAAAGATTTTCTAACCACTTTGGTAATGTGATTATCAAAGGTGAGATTACTATCTACTTGGGTCCCCAGATCCCTTATCACGTCTTCCGTATTTAGGGGACTAACACCTATGTGGTAGTTTGTGGGTACTTTGTTTTTTCCAAAGGGGATGACAATGCACTTTTTGGCATTTAGCTTAAGGCCATGATTTTGACACCAGGTATCCGTCTCAGTTAGACCCTTTTGGAGGATGTCTATGTCAGCGGATAGTCAATTATAGCCCTAGTTTGCAGTTGTCTGTGAACTTGATCAGCTATAGTCCTCCTTTGCTTGTCTGTACATCTGAGAAGTATATGACGAACAGGAGGGTCCTAGGACTGAGCCCTGGGGAATGCCACTTGTAACGGGTTTAGAGTCGGACCTAGCTCCTGCAACTCTCACCATGTGGGTTCTGTCCATGAGCCAGCTGGCAGCCCATCTTGTGATGTAGGGGTTTATGTTCAGGCTGGTGAGCTTGTCTGTAATACCAGAATGGGAATGGTGTTGAAGGCCTTAGCAAGGTCTGGGTAGGCTGTGTGTATCACCTTTCCCTCATCTATAGCCTTGGTAACTGTCTCAAAGAAGTCCACCAGGTTTAGGAGGCATGATCTGCCCTTAACAAAACTGAACTGGGTAGGGTCAGTGTTGGGATGTTCCCAATGTCTCTGTTAATGAGTTCCATGATGATGCGCTCCATAGCTTTGCAGACCAACCTAGTCAGGCTTATAGGGTGATAGTTCCTGGGGTCTGTTGTGGCTCCACCTTTGTGGAGTGGAATAACCATTGCTGTGCACCACTCTATGGGTATGTAGCCTGTGGAGAGGTTGAGTTTGAGCAGTGTGTTTAGGTGAGGGGTTAGTTCATCTTTGAGCTCATGTAGGACATAGCATGGGACACCGTCCAGTCCCATTGATGTTGTGTTTTTGACTTTAGAGAGGACTGTTTTAACCTGAGTGTCTGTGATTTCAGGGACTCTACATTCTTCTGGTATGGGTATGTGCCCTTTTGGGGGTGAGAGGGGTGTGAAGTTTCAAGCTGAACCTGTCTGTCAGGATGTTGGCGATATCATCGGTTCAGTGTATTTTGTGCCATTCTGCACTAACTCCGAGCAGATTTGAGCATTGCCACTTAGATTCTTGACATAGCTAAAGAATGCCTTGTGGTTATCTTTGGAGTCCTTGGCAATTTTTCTTTCAAAAGCTTGCCTTGGATGATTTTATGTGGGATCGTAGTTTCTTGCTGATACTGATCAGGATGTCTTCCCCTTCTTGGGATTTTACTCTTTCCTGTACTAGTTTCCTCCTCCTATTGTATAGCTTGTTTATGGCAGGAGTCCACCAGACTGGTTTCCTTTTCTTGGAGAAGTGAGTCTTGGTTTTGCTTGGGATGGCATGATCCATGCATTCTTGTAGGTGCTCATAGAATGCATTAGTAAAGGATTTAGCGAGAAGCAAAGCAGTGTTATCCTTCAGCATGGGGGTTTTGAAACTTTCCACCTCGGTCTTAAGTAATGTGAAGTTTGCTTTTGAAAAGTTTTTTATGGTGGTTTCCTTGTCCAGGGGTGGGGACAGAATGTGGATATCCAAAGTGATTTGTTTATGATCAGATCAAACCAGCGAGGGGTTGACCTCGGTGTGGAACACGGTAGCCCATGTTGGTGATGAACAGATCCAATATGTTGTCACCTCTGGTGGGAGTATTGACCAGTTGAACCAGGGCATTTGAGTTTATAAATTCTAGGAAATGTTGGGCAAGGGAGTTAGTACTTGAATAGTTCTCCCAGTTAATGTTTCAGTAATTGAAATCACCCAATATTAGGGTGTTTGGTAGGACCTTTATGTTTCCCAGTGTTTCTAGAAATGCAGAATGGGGGGTCCTGGGACATGGTGGGTGATCTGTAGCAAGCTACAATTTGAATTGCAGTTTTGCCCATTGTTAGTTATGCGTGAGATGATCTCTGAAGCATCGTGCTGTGCCACTAACCTGGACATGTGGGTATCCTTGATGAATAAGGATACACCCCGCCTTTTGTATTTTGGTTTGGGTTCTGTGGCCAAAATGTGGGGTATGAGTTGTAGCCTGGTAGTGCTGGGGTGCTTCTGGAGCCTTAAACCAGGTTTCTGTTACTGCACATATATCGATTTTCTCCATACTCAGGAGTGCCTCGAGTGCTTACATTTTGAGGTTTAGACCTCTGGCATTGAGTAGCATTACCCTCAGTTTTTTGTTACTTGAGCTATTTACAGTGGTGGGTTTGTCTTTTGAGCCTTGCCAAAAGGCACTATAGGGTGGCAAGAGCCTTGGCCAGTATCCAAAAGCCTAAGGGTGACACGTGCAAGCCGTCTCTAGTGAAGCAGCTTGGCTTGTTGAGCATGTCCTCCCAGGCGGACAGACACTGGATCCCCTTTGAATGACACCAAAAACTTAGCCAATTGTTGAAATTGCGAATTTTTTCTTTATACTGTGGTATCATTCTTGGTGAGGGCAGGATGTTACTCAGGGTCAGGTCTCATACCGCCTGGGCTATGTGATCAGAGAGCTATTCCATGTCTCTTTTCATGTAGTCCAGGCCGTACAGCTCAGGTCATTCACATCAACATGGACAATGACAGAGTCATATTTGTACTTGTTCTGGAGTGGCCTGAGTGCTTGTATCATGTGGCGGGTCCTGGCACCCGACAGGCAGCTAACAGTAACCTTCTCCTTATTCAGCCTAGTGAGTGGGACGTCAGTGTGCCTGACTATTCTCAAGTCACCCTATTACTAGTATGCTGGGTATGTTATTTTGCCTTAAGGGCTATGATTGCATGGCACACTGGTTTTGTGAAGTATGTGTTTCATGGTTTGTGTTGGGGGGTGGAGGTTGCTTGGATGTTTGCTTTGGATGTCTCTGTTGGTTTTGCAGATTTTTATTTAGAGCCTCCGAGTATGTTTTCATGTATTTATATGTGTTTTTTGCCGGTGCTGGTTTAATGGGTTTATGTAAGACTGGTGGTGTGATACCAGTATTTCCCTTCTTCTCTTGACTCTCTGATCCAGTCTTGGGTTGAGAGAGCTTAACCTCCAGTTTGGCTGTATAATTGCATCTCTTGCATGTATTAGTGTTTGGTGGTAGGAGGAGAGGGTTGTCTGTGTACATGAGGCAGTTGTAACATTGACTCAAAATGCCCAGATTCAGCAGTTGGACTGGAGAGTACACCTGAAACTGCCCTTTGGACATGCCTGGATAGGTACAGTGAACTGTTTTACTGGATGGCTGGTAACGTCGAATAGAGAGCCTTGTCCTTCTATAGAGTACAGGAGGGTCTAGTGCTAGGGTTTATAAGTGCTTGCTATAAGTTTGAGCAAGTGCTGGGCTGAAAATGAATGGCTCAGTACTTAAGTTGAAAGTTTTTCTAATTCCAAAGGGAAAAATTGAAGAGGAGACTTTGTGGGGCCGGAAACAGTTTTACCCTAGCTAACCGCACTGCCTCATAAAACCGGGCAAATGCAGTATTTATAGCAGGGAAATGAAAGAGATAGAAATTAGCCTAAAATGGCCAATAAACTACTAATTTCTGGGCTGAAACCACTCCTCCAGTGACAGATAGCCTGCTCAAAGCTCCTCTCTCTTACAGGTGAACAGAGAAACTTCCTTCTATCCAAGTAAGGTATGGGCAAATACAGAGATTTGTAACACAGCCCTGAATTCAGCACTAACCTGAAAACTGGACTATACTAGCTTAGAAAGGTAGGAAACAAGTATATATATATATATATATGTTTGTGTCACTAGAAGCTTTTCTCCCAGTTAGAGGTCACCACAATGCGGAACTCCGGTCCGCTAATGATTAACAGTTGATTTTTCACTGTACCCGAAACACCAGGCCTGGCACTAGCTGCAACCTTCAACGAATGTCATCCATTCATTGCATGTCTCCGTGACGAAGGCGGCTCTGGCGCAGGAGAATCGAGAGACTGGACAGCGCTTCTTACTGTGAGGCGACAAGCGGCACGCAGAACACCACCACTGCTTGGTGTATGTGGCATATGTTATGTATGCCTTAATATGTAGCCAATAGCTTCATATGTATATATATGTATATAACCTGCTATATATATATATATATATATATATATATATATATATATATATATATATATATAGATATATATATATATATATTTTATTTCTGTGAAAATAAAAAGCAGATACAATCAAAAAACACTTAAATGCACAGAA